>NW_019396426.1:158334-162655 GCF_000591075.1 Eurytemora carolleeae | reverse complement strand
TATATATGACATGACCGATAATAACTCAGAAGTCAGGAACCACTTGTCCGATTTGCCTCAAATTTTTTCAAGGAAACTCGGTCAAACCAAGGAAATTTAACAATAAATCTTATGTACATTATACACTCATAAAGAGTTAGGTCTGAAACTACCGTAGGTCGATGAAGACGTCATGTCCACATGGTTTGCAGTTTGTAGGATAAACCACCATCCCAATGAAAAACTCACAGGACCTTACGTAAGTTGAATAAACCTGTTAATATCTAAATCTTTTTTGGTATTATCTCGTTTGCAAGGAGAATGAAGAACCATGCATGCCCAATTAGAGCATACGAATTTAGTTATGACTTACGATTGATGAAGCACCCTGCCAATAATGAACTCTTTGGAGAAAATCGTTTTCATTTTTCAAACCTTGATACATTGAACCATACTCTTCTCTCTATACCCTGATATCCATCCTATATCTTACACCTCAACCAATCATTTGTTATACGTGTTCATAGATAGTAAAGTATCTAGCAGCTAACTGTATATATATATTTAGATAGATAAATAAACAAATGTTCATAGATAGTAAAGTATCTAGCAGTCAATTGAAGTTCTTAAAAGGGAATTAAAGGGACTGTAAACATAATTTCAAGTGACATCCCGGATTTACAACGGTATCCTTTAAACCTTTGATTGGTCATTGAGAACAAAAATTCACACGTCCATTAGCGTCTGATCAGGGTTCACTTACGTGCTTGGTGAGTACCTGGACCAATAGAATTGCAACGGCGGCAAGATCTATATATCTATTATATCTTTGTATTCAAATCTTATAATCTAGTTAACTAGACCCATATGCAAAGGAGTTGAGTTTTTGCCACAAACTCCAATTTTCTAATCACTTTATCTTTGCAACCGGGTGCTATAAACCTTTTATATTTCAAACTTAGAATATGCGATCTGTCAGAATTCTAAGTTTGAAATGTCAAAAGCCTACAAGAACGGGTTGCAGAGATACAAGGATTAAAAAATCTGAGTTTTTGGCAAAAACTCAACTCCTTTAATAAAATGCTTTACTTATATCGAAAATACGGTGCGGACAACGTTGAGTATTATATAGTTTATAGATATATCTTTATATATATACATATATATAGATATATATATATATATATATATATATATAGTAATAATCTCTGTTTCTTTTGTTGCATGTCCGATCATAACTCGTGAACCTTTTGACTGATTTGCCTCAAATTTTGACTGGGGAACTCGAAATTTGACCACAAATTCAATTCACAAGAAGCTTGGCTTAATAATTCCAAGTTGAATTGTTTGACATAAATTGAGAAAGTTTAATGTTCAAGCAAGGCTGGGTTCCCAAGCTCATATCGTATATCTAAAAACTAAAGCTCTTCGCTCACATATATATTAATATATATGTGAGCGAAGAGCTGGCCAAACGGCTAGACCAAATTGAAGGGCACCCAGGGCACTCCAGCTAAAATAATGATTTAATACCGTTTGCGGGTAAAACTACGATTAATGAATAATAATATGAACCTGGCCAACGCCGGGCACTCCAGATAGTATATATATAAATATATAGTTCTATGGTTAGGAACTGGACAAAGAAAGAATGATGGTGGGATGTGAGGTTTGACACCGGGTATATATAGTTCCTGGCTAGTTCATACACCCTTGGGACATCAGATAGGTAGATAGGAGTTAGATAGATAGAAATATAGATAGATAGATAGATAGATAAATATATATAAATATATTGTTAGATAGAAGTTAGAATGGGTGGATAGATATATTTTAAGATAGAAAGATATATGGATGGTAGTTAGACTTACAGATAGAACATTAAATATAAGATAAATAATAAGCTAGGTATATCGACAGATAGTATAAACAGACACAGGTATATAGTAGATGAATAGATAGACAGATGTTTATAAATGGACAGGATATATATAGATGGATAGACAGAAAAGATAGATTGATAGATAGATAAAAAGATAGGCATTGGTTTATACTATAGGATAGATAAATAAACAAATGTTCATAGAAAGTAAAGTATCTAGCAGCTAACTGTATATATAGATATTTAGATAGATAAATAAACAAATGTTCATAGATAGTAAAGTATCTAGCAGCTAACTGTATAGATATTTAGATAGATAAAAAGATAGTAGATAGAAGAGGAGGGTTCCTTTAAATAATACGTGGACTGTCTCTTTAAACATGTCAAAATTCTGGAAAATTTATTAAAACAGTCGAACTTAAAAACTGAATCAATAAGATCTTCCCATTTTATTTTTTTATTGTCTTGTATTTCCCCCCAACCATCTCCAATCTCCATCCTGGTCCCTCCTTTTCTTATTTGCCTCCTCCTTTTCATCTCCTTCCCTCATCCCCCCCTTTTCCTCCGCCTTAAAAGTAATGTCCCCTCAACTTCCATTTTGCACTGTTATCTTAAAGCTTTGATGTTGAATAGAATTGATAGAAGAGATCATGGTGAAGTATAGAAGTTTACACTTTCCTACTTTATTTCCTACATTCCAAAGGAGCTCAGATTCAATCAGTTAAAGTCCAGAAATATATAGTTTAGATTACAACAATTATCTTTATCCTTCAAAATCCAGCAACACTAAATTATGACACAAGATACCGAAAACAAAATTGCGCTAATAGCAAAAAACGAAAATGGTGTCGGATTCTCTTAAAAATATATCGCGTTGCCAAAACCAAAATGGCGTCCGGTCCATCTGTTAAAACTATTTAAAATGGCTGAACTGCTCCATTTCACCCTTGACATATTCTAAGTTAGTGTTGATTGTCTAGATTATGCCCCTAGCTTGTTAGACCCTGTATTAGAACAAATAGACCACTTGCATAATTTTACGAGGAAACTATGGAGATTTTAATCCTCAATATGTGTGGAGTAGAATTCACCAGGGGTGTAGCATTTTAACACTCTGTATTGGGAGAGAATAGAGATCAGGGGTGTAAACAAGTACAATTCTAGCATTATTAAGTCTCCTTTTTTCCCCTTTCACAAGAATTGAGCAATTATAATCAACATTTTTATTATTTTTGAAGAAAATTGGTTTATCCCAAGGAAATAGTTTACCCCTTAATTTGCTAACCAAAAAAGGCACACTGTTACAACTACAAAATTCTTGGTTAAATCTATGAAAGATGGAAGAAAGAAATATTTGTACATATAATTATTAACAAGAAGACCCATAAAACTGTGTAGCTTGAAAATCTACTTATTAAGTGAAATAGGTCCCTAGACACCATATATTGTTGTGTTTTATGTTCCTTGGACTGGTTAAAATCAAAACATCAGTTAAGTCATCTTTCTATTACACAATTTTATGGAGATCACTATATATATTCCCTTTTATTATTTATGCTACAGTGTGTACCACAAAACGTAAGAGACAAGTTGAAGATTACCTTTAATCTTTGAGATAATTTATTGCATCCATTATTCAACAATATTTAACAAGAAAAGCAATTAATTACCTTTAATCTTTGAGATAATTTATTGCATCCATTATTCAACAATATTTAACAAGAAAAGCAATTAATTACCTTTAATCTTTGAGATAATTTATTGCATCCATTATTCAACAAAATTTTACAAGAAAAGCAATTAATTCTCTAAAAATTTTGTCGGAAAAAAACCTGATGATATACAGGATCTACCTACAAATGATGAGACTTTAGAGACGATTGTACAACATGTGTTCATTTGTTTTCCTTTAACTTTAATCGTATTGGTCTCTTCGCCTAATCATGTATTACACATATAAAAGTACGTCAGAATTAAAGAATTAAGGTCATCATTAAAATATCTTCCTTTGTGGGTAACCCTGTAGTGTATATAGTTGAGAAGAAAATTCATTGAAAAACAGCTTGAAAATATAACAGATTTTTTTACAAGATTAGGTATTATTGTAGAAAATGTATTATATTTCAGCCTGAAAACGTGCAGATAAATGATCTGAAGATGTTTCTGAAGCATATAGACTGGTTATAATTTTGTCCAAGATTTATTGAAAACTGAGCTGGGAACTCATGTATTGTGGGTAGCAAGATCAATGATTGTTTATCTACAGTTTAATTTTATCTTAATTCATTTTGGTCTGTTTATCTGATCTTCTAATTTTATTTGCTAATAAAGGGAAATGTGAAAATTTGCATATAAAGCCAATTTAGTTTAATCCTTGCAAAAAGAACTTTTTCCAAAAGATTCAACATAAAAATTTAGTTTGATCCTGGACATTCAGATTTGAATATATATATATATATA
>NW_019396426.1:142679-158064 GCF_000591075.1 Eurytemora carolleeae | reverse complement strand
TGAAATATGAAGACTATTGGGTTGTAAAGATATAGGGATTAGAAACCTGTATACATGTATAATAAAGTTATATGTGTAAAAAGTACTAACTAATATTATGAAATATGAAGACTATTGGCTTGTAAAGATATAGGGATTAGAAACCAGTATACATGTATAATATAGTTATATGTGTAAAAAGTACAAACTAATATTGTGAAATATTAAGACTATTGGGTTGTAAAGATATAGGGATTAGAAAATCAAAGTTAGTGATAAAGGCTCAATTTCTTTTGGAAATCAATCTTAATAAAATATGAAAATAAAATATAACAATTAAGGTTTCAGAGAAGTGCAGACATAAGATACTCTTAGTAATTTTTTTTTCGGTGAAGTTTATGGTAAATAAAATTGAATAATTGAATCACCGATATTCATATCATTTAGTAAGCTTTAACTTGAGTTCAAATTTGAACCGGCCGTAGGTATTAGGATTAGCATTGAAAGCCAAATATTTAAATGAAAAAAATAATGATTAAATGTTTACCTTATTTTGATAAACACGGTCACAGGTTCCAACTTATCAACAGATCTATTTTGAACATTTAAAACATTTTAAACATTTTAAACATTTTAAACATTTTAAACATTTATCATTGAACAATCATAATAATTTGTTATGTTTTTATTATTAAATGCAAGTGACCTAAACGGTCAACAATAATATAAAAAATCACACTAATTAGTAATCAAAAAATCAGAAAAACGAACGAACAACACAGATAAATATTTTCAAATCACAAAAAAAACTATCAAGTCTGAGACCGAATTTAAAGAATTTGAGCCTTGGCTTAAATTTGAGACGTGGCTCAAATATGGTTGGTTCCACTTAAAATCCTATTCAACTGTTTCAAGATTTACGTCGGCGCTCAATTGAAACCGGGTTTTTTGCGGATTTTAGACGCAGTTCAAATTCATTAAATTCGGACTCTGGAATGTATTAATATCTAAGGCACTAGCTGGACAATGGACATAAAATTAATTGTTAATCTTACCAATTGTAAACATTGAGCAACGTTTTACCAATAAACATTCCATTACAATTTACAATTTACTTATAGTATAAATACATAAGAATAAGTACAATTTTTCACTCACTTCATTAAAGCTTACAACCTTATGAATAAAATTCTAAATTTTTGTTCATGCCTCAAACAACTAATTTGGATGTCAGAATTTTTCTGTTGTGAATTTCAGGATCCAGCATTGATGTCAATCTTAAATAAAGACCAACGGATTTATTTAAGTTCTCTTCGATATCCCGTAGGGTTAACTTTAACTGAGGGATCAAGGGTTCTCAAATTTTAAAAGTGCCCACCTTTGATATCGAGATCAAACATTCAAGATTTCAGACATTTTATGCAAAACTTCCGACCTCTTCCCATTTCAAGTTTTGGATAAATCTGCAAAGCAAACCTTCCAATTTTCGTAACATCATCGCGTAAGGTGGGAATAATTTTCCGAAAAACACCATTTTCGGAAATCTGGTAGAGGACAGAAACAAAATCGGTATCCAAGAATCTATTCGGAAATTGTTTTTCTGAATTTTATTTCCTCGGAATTTGTCCGAAGTTGGTCTTTTCGGAACTTGTCCGGTCCGCCCGAACACCCACCGTAATTCTAATTCTTTAAATTTTATAATTGACCTGGTTAAAATTGTAAAAAGTAGATACTAAAAATACTGAAAACTTGAGGAGAAATGATTCTTATGATTGATCGATTGGCGATTTGTTTACATTTTCTGCGGCAATGATGAAGATGGTTTTGGTGTGTATCCGTACATAAATATCGAGGATATAACGAGCCCCGCCCCGAGGGCGAACTGGACAGTCACGTTGAAGTCGAAGATGAAGATAGAGGCAATACAGGTGATGATGATAGCCAAGGAGCATGCAAATCCCTAAAATAACAAAATATTAAAAAGGGGATGAAACTTAGCATATTGATATCATTTGTGTTTGTTTTAACTAAAATAAAAAATGGGAAAAAATATTTTTCCCCACTTTTCCATGTCTTTTAAAGCCTTTTCCAATCTTTTTGAAATCTTTTTGAAAGCTTGGTGGATATCAACATTGTTAATTTTTTATTTTGTTTATTGTTAAATAATCCTCAGGAACATGTAGAGTTATGATAAGGGTGTTTTTGGAGACTTGATGTCTAGCTGATGATGGTTCTGAGAGACTTTGTGAATGGTAATCTTGTATCAGCAAATCACGGATACTGTCTAAGTTTATCACAGTTTTTTTAACATATTCACTGTGATTGACTGTGTTACTTCCTGTGAAGATAGTTTAAATTTCTTGGAACCCTCAAGGTTTCTTATACTGGTTCAGGAGTTTTGTAATTACAAGCTAAACGGGTCATTAGCCATTCTTGTCACTCTGTTGTGGTTGATCTTTCTAAACCAGGTTGCAGGGTTCACATCACAGAATCCATGAATTATTTTAAATGTCTGAATCATGTCGGCCCGCTCACGTCTCAAGTGAAAGCAAATTCAGCTCATTCAGTTTCTCCTCATATGAATTGAAATCGAAAGTCGGTCTACATTGTTATATACTACGATAACTGTACAGTGTACAATGTACAGCCCCGGGCTAGTGGGGGACCGCAAATGAGATAAAAGAAAAAATCTGTTCGCCCCAAGGTTCCAAATTTACCTTGAGAATATTGTCTGCGTATTTAACGACGACGGCAACGAGGAGACCCCCTAGGGCGTTCTGCATCACAGTAAACCACACAAAGTTGTCGTAACCAGTGAAGAATCCCTTTTCAGAGATGACTGATCCATCCTGAAATTTCAAAATTTATTTTAAAAAGATCACATCAAAAAACTTGCCAAGGGAATGTAATAAGAGGGGGTATCCGTCCCACCCCAAATCATATTTTCTTTTTTTTTATATTCTCCTTCAGAAGATTTCTGAAATGTTCAACAATTTAAACGCATGTAGACACTCGAAAAAAATTCAATCTATACCTCCCACTTGTTAAAAAGCAAGAGGACAACTTTTTAAACAAAAATTCTAATGACTAAGTCACTTAAAGGCGGAATTAATATAATTTTGCCAAGTTCAATGTAAAGTTTTATTTCATTTATCAATCAAAAAACATATAATTTGCTTGAAACAAGATAAACGTCGCCAATTAAAACAAAAATCTTGCATGATTCTACCACCAGTCTATTAAATGAACCATTTAATGCAAATATAATATTTCAGACAGGGGTGGATACTCTTTACCTTCAAGATACTCTTTTCCTCTTAACAACTACGTTAAAAATAAACTTTAAAATTTTCATTGAAAAAAAGAACATTTTTGGGGAAATAAAGTTGATATAGAATGTGAAATCAAATTAATGAAATAATAAAATCCAATTATAGTGTTTAAAAAAATATCGTATTTAATCCTAGCCTTGACATTATTAATTCGAAACAAGTAGAAAATAAACTATTAATATTATTTTCAGCAAGTTTAAAATTTTGTATATATTAATTTATCAATATAGTTTTACTTGGTTCCCTTGGCATTATATTTTAATAGATTCTTAAACATAATTACTAATCCTTAATCCGCTCTTAATAAAGTTATTAGGAGGTCGGAATTTTTGTTTGAAATAGCGCTCAACTATAAAGTCTTTAAAATTACTATCCAAAATGGAAATATTTTGAAGTGCTCAAGTGCTAAATTCGCGAGAGAAAAAAACACCCGAATTTGGTGTTTCACATTCTTTCATTGGTCTATAGCAGATTTGATGTCTTTAAACCATATTTTCAGTCTGAGCCCGCGATTTAAAAAATTCGGGAAAATACGGCTCGGGCCAAGCTGTCGAATTGGGCCTTATTTACAGCTTGAGCTTTTAGATTCAAGCTGCATTTTATTTTCCACAGAGTATAGTTGAGTTCAAAAAAACGGTTTAGTATTCTATTCGGCGGAGTTTCACGGTTGGAATTGGCGTATTCCGGGTTTTGATGAGAACAAGACTCAACATTGAGCCTTATTTTCCACTAAAACCAACCAAGGTCGGTTTTATCTTCATTAGGCCAAACTCCTGAAGTCGATCCGAAGATAAATCTTGCAGCTGTCAGTCACGTGACACAAGCTGTTGTCAGAGTTGGGTCGAAGATCGGGTCTTAAAGTTGGGTTTAAGGAATTATGGCTCGAGCCGAAGTTTTTAAATCGTTGGGGTTAAGATCTAAATCCAGATAAATAAGTTAACGCAATCTGTCGAAACAGAAAAAAGGTTTCCGATTAACAGTACAAAATTTCCAACCTCTATGCTTCCTAATCAAGGGGTTAAACACTTCAATTTCTAAATAATTTTCATAACGTTTCCTCCAATTTTGAAGCTAAGTAATCATTTAATTTTTTTTAGAAATTCAACCAATTATTTGAGCAATTCTGGAGCACTGCAAAAATGCATTTTGCACAACAGTAAAATAATTCTGCAGCCCGTTTGTTCTAATAAAACCTTTTACAAAACAATAAAATTCAGTCCAGTACATTATAGTTGAGCCAAGTACACCACAGAGGCATTTTTACAAGTTTTCATATTCAACTGGTATTTCTTGATTGTCACCGAATTATTGTTCAAAAATCTCCAAGGTTTCTAGGATCTAATAAACCTAAATGAGACTAAAATCCTAGCGCAGGTGGTAAGATCCCAAAGTGGGACGGAGAACGTTTAGTATCAAGGCATAACCTGAGACAGGTGGTAAAATCCCAAAGTGGGACGGAGAACGTTCAGTATAAAGGTATTCCTTAAGGCTTAAGATAGGTTCTAAAAAACAAGTGGAACTGAGAATATAGTTTTAGAGTGAATCTTGAGATGAATTTTTATGAAGCTAAGTAGGACGGAGAGTAAAATATTAAGGTATGTTGCATTTAACCCAAATGTGACATAGTTTCTAGGTATACCTAAGATAGTTTCTTAGAATCCTAACGGGACGAAGACTAGTATCAAGGTATACCTTGAGTAAGGTTGTGATTAATCCTAACAGGACGGAAAGTTTAAAATGAAGGTATATATTGAGATAGGTTGTAATTAACCCTAGCGGGACGGAAAGAAGTATCGAGGTACACCTTGAGATAGGTAGAAATTAATCCTAACGGGACGGAGAGTAGTATCAAAGTATACCTTGAGATAGGTTGTAATTAATCCTAGCGGGACGGAGAGAAGAGCAAGCTGTACGTTCCTCATCCAGACGGATATATCGGAACCTAACCAAACTCAGTTTTAGACAACTTATTAATATAGATTCAACAATTTTAAACAATTCATCAACAGGCCAAAATATAACTGGTATGGACGACGAAAATTAAATTCCGATAATACGAGTCATTTTGCTAAAAAGAGAAAGACGAAATCAAAAAATTTTGCAGCCAAATTTCTAAATGGTAATTCAATACTTCAAATATTATTTTATGTATATTGTATAATAATGATATTTGATTAATAAATTTTAATTTTGATTTAATCATTTCATGTCTTACAATGATGAATTAAATTGATTCTACGTTTATAGATCAAGGAGAAAAAGCTAATTGAAGAAAGGAAGTTTTTAATAATGCAAGAGTAAAAGAAAACTTGAATGAAAACGGTGAGGCATCAGCAAGAGGGAAAAAACAAATGGGAGTTTTCATTAGATATTTAACAAACTTTAAAACTGAGTTTTTCCTTTAAGTATTTTTTCAAAGTAAACTCCAGCAAATCCAGAGAGTATACAAGCAGTTAGAGCAGCAGTAAACCCAACCATCTTGCTTTGCTCAGGACCTAGAGAATATTAAGCTGTTAGAGAATTAAACCCAACCATCTTGCTCTGCTCAGGACCTAGAGAATATTAAGTTATTAGGGAATTAAACCCAACCATCTTGCTCTAGAACCTAGAGAATATTAAACTGTTAGGGAATTAAACCCATCCACCTTACTTTGCTCAGGACCTAGATAATATTAAACTGTTAGGGAATTAAACCCAACCATCTTGCTCTGCTAAGAACCTTGATAATATCAAACTGTTAGAGCAGTAAACCTAACCACCTTGCTCTGCTCAGGAAGTAGCTGTTGACTAATTTTACATAAATAATCTTGAACGTAACCTATAATTCGAAAAAGTGTCAGGAAAAAGTCTTTAAATTTATCCTTTTCAGCTTTATAAAAAAAAAATCGTGAAAATATGCAATTTTACTGAATACATTATTTTTAAAACCTCTGCTTACCTTGAGATGCCTGTTCTTTAACATCTGATAATTGAACCAAGGCAACTCCACCAATAAGGATTAGTAAAGAAATCCACTGCAACCAGATAAATTAACAATTTGATTTAGTTAAACAAATTTTATTGTTTCTTGCTTGCTTAAATTCATCAGCTGATCAAACATTTCATTAACTGATCAATCAATAAATCAACTGATCAATAAATCTTATTTATGACTTGGATCCGGATTTCTATGAAGGACGAATCCAGGAATCCACTAACCCGCATGTGTGGGTAAAGAACATTAAAGTCTTTCAAATGTTTGTTTTTTTAGTTTGCAAATCTTAGAAGTTTTCTATTTTGCATTCTCTAAATTCAAGTTGTTGACTCCTAGATTAATTATTAACATTGTGCGAAGCATCAAGTGTCACTTAAACCTTCGAGAACTTTTTCTAAATCTTATTCCGCACATTAATTAGTAATACTCTTTTTTACATCGGACAGTTTTATTTTAAAGGGACTGTTAAAGTAATTTAAAGTGACATTTTATCGAAAGTGTTTCATGTCCGATTCACAATAATACATAAAAATAATCAACTTTTATTTATCCAGTAAAACAAGGAAAATTTAATAATTTTTGCCGAGACAAAGACACGAAGACTAAAGAGTACCACTGTAAATAGGACAAAACTACAAGTACATTCCCTTTAAAGAAAATCTTAACGTTTTTATGTAATATTTCTTTTCATTAAAAGTTTTGTTGTTAAAATTGTTAAAACTTTGTCTCAACGAATGTTAAGAAGGGAAATAAAAGAGTGTAGAAAAGGATATNGGGGGATTTAATATAATTTTTATGACTTAGCAAGAAAAAGAATTTCATAAATAACAATACTCTCCTTAATCAATGTTAATTTGAGAACCAAACTTTTTCTATTAAAAGTCAACTCACTCAACTAATAATTGTTAAACCAAGCTAAGAACATTCATGTGGTTCTACCGAGTTCCCCCAATCAATATTTGAGGCAAATCGGTCAAGGGGTTTATAAACCCGGGAAATTGTAACTACCCCATGATTTTGATCTCTGAGAATGAGAAAAATTAACCCCCGCGATGTTGTGACATTCCTAAAGCCGCGGGACGGTCCCGGGCTTTCGGGCTTCTACCAAAGAAGCAGAGATCCCATGGGCCGTCCTAGACTTTTAGGACTATTCCAAAATCCCATAGTCCCACATGGTTAAGATTTGATTTTTCTTAAAATAGTTAACGTAAAAATTAACCCCATGGTGTTGAGCCTCTAGGTTTTTTGTGACTGCCGTGGGCTTCTGTGCCTCTTTGTCAAAATCCATGAAATCCTTGGAAGTGTCCAGAAAAAAGGTGTAAGAACTATGGGACTTGTTGATCAGTTTATGAATTGATTACTCTATTGATTAATTGATCCGTTAATTTATTGTTTGATCAAGTGATTAATTAAATGATCAGTTTAGTAATTGATTTGTCAGTATATTAATTTATCCGTTAATTTATTATTTGATCAGTTGATTAATTGATTGACCAGTTGATTTATTGGTTAATCTGTTAATCTATTGATTACTCTATTGATTAATTGATTACTCTATCTTTTAATGAATTGATTGATCTGCCTGTGTTGAGATAAGCTTCTTGTTGAGCATGGTGACCGCAAATACAGCTGTCGTCAGAATCTTCAGCTGATAAGTGATCTACGAAAACAAATTAGTTTTTTATAAGCGCATATTTCAAATCAATCAAAAAAAAGTGATTTATTCTTAATCTTTTGCAAATCAAATGCTGTTATGAATCAAAACAAAGTTTTTAATTAACACTTCAGCAGAAAAAAAAGAAATTAAAAATCCTACTGAAAGAAAAAATTGACATTGAACTAACAAGATCCTACTCCATTAATATTTAGTTTATTTCAGCAAACAACCCCTAAATTACGGAGTGGAGGGAAGAGGGGGATAATCTGAGCGGTTCAAATACGTCTAAGTATAGGTGACGACATCTAGTTTAGATGCGCAACATAAAGAAGATGCTCCCTTTCTTGACCTGATAGGTGGCAACATCTCTAGGTTAGATGCTGCAACATAAAGAAGATGCTCCCTTTCTTAACCTGATAGGTGGCAACATCTCTAGGTTAGATGTGCAATATAAAGAAGATGCTCCCTTTCTTAACCTGATAGGTGGCAACATCTCTAGGTTAGATGTGCAATATAAAGAAGATGCTCCCTTTCTTAACCTGATAGGTGGCGACATCTAGTTTAGATGCTGCAACATAAAGAAGATGCTGTCTTTCTTTACCTGATAGGTGGCGACATCTAAGTTAGATTAGGGTTTCCACCGGAATTCCGGGTTACGGTTTACGTACGGAAATGATCCGAAAATTTTTTTTATTTCCATTATGGAAAAGGTTCCGGAAAACCGGAATTCTGGAACGATTTCCGGAACGATTTTTTTCCCGTAAAACGGAACTTTCCGGAACGTTGTTCCGGAATTACGGATCGTTACGTAATTCCGGAACGTTCCGGAATATCGTTCCGGAAATTTTCCGGAAAATCGTTCCGGAAATTTCCAGTTTCCGGAACAATTGGTACCATAATTACATTAAAGTCTTACATATGTAAATACAACACGAGTTAGTTAACACTAACAATATATGGATGGATGCCAGACGGTAGAAAAAGTTATACTCAATAATCAATCTATATATAAATTTGGCTTGTCTGTCTGTTTGTTTGTTTGGGTGTCTGTATGTCTGTTTGTATTCAATAAACGTCAAAACGGCTGAACCGATCGGGCCCAAATTTTTTGTGGAACATCTAGGGACCCCAGGGAAGGTTTATGAATGATCAAAATTTCAAATACTTGTCTCCATCAAAATTTGATCTCCATTAAATTTTTTAAAATTTTGAAAATCCACGAATTTTTTTGTGAAAATCCGCGAATTATTTTTGTTTTGTTTTACGATGCACACAAAGAGACCATGTTCACAATTAATTTAGAAGATGATAAACCGAGGGAGGGGGGACTCTACCACTAGCAGGGCAGTAGCTAGCGGGAGGGAGGGGGCAATGATCCTCGATTTTTTTTTCAAATTTTCAAACTTTGTAAATATGAATTTAAATAAAATAAGAAATAATTCTTAAAGTTCCGGTTTACGGAATGGAAATTTTCCGGTTTACAGAATGGATATTTTCCGGTTTACGTTACGTAAACCGTAAAAATTTCCGGTTTACGGAATGGAAACCGGAAATTTTTCCGGTTTACGAAATGGAAACTGGAAATTTTACGGTTTCCATTCCGTAAAACGGAAATTTTTCCGGTTTACGTAAACCGGAAATTTTCCGATTTCCATTTATACCGGAATTATCCCGTAATTCCGGTTTACGCAACAAATTTCCGGATCATTCCATTTCCAAAATGGAAATTTTTTCCGGAAAAATGGAAACCCTAGGTTAGATGCTGCAACTATAAAGAAGATGCTCCCTTTCTTAACCTGATAGGTGGCAACATCTAGTTTAGATGCTGCAACATAAAGAAGATGCTCCCTTTCTTAACCTGATAGGTGGCGACATCTAGGTTAGATGCAGCAACATAAAGAAGATTGTTTTGAATTAAGTAGATGAAGGAAGGAACACAAACCTAAAACAAAACAAATATAAAAAAAGTGATTATTTAACCCTTAAAAGTAATAGTAGTGCTATCCATACTCCATAGCTTCCCGTAAGTTCTTTAAACTACCTTGAGTGTATCAATGGGTTGCTTGATAATAGTGCTATCCAGAGCTC
The DNA here is from genome assembly GCF_000591075.1 of Eurytemora carolleeae. Classification (NCBI taxonomy): domain Eukaryota; kingdom Metazoa; phylum Arthropoda; class Copepoda; order Calanoida; family Temoridae; genus Eurytemora; species Eurytemora carolleeae. The sequence continues at coordinate 148,034 of NW_019396426.1, read as the reverse complement.
CCCACCAGTTCTTTAAACTTTTCCCTTCATCATTCCACACTAGCAGTAGGCAAGCAAACAACTTCACTAAACACAGGGGTATTTATTTATTTTTAAAATCACCACTAAGCTTAGTGATTAATCTTAAAATATTGAGGTTTTAATCTGAATAATGACTTATGGGAAAATAAATATTCTTAAAAATATAAACCTAAGTTTAAAAAAGTTGCGTGTAATCTTTTGCCTCCAAAACAGCATTGAAAGATATTTTCTGCTTCGCATGGGAGTAGCCAATGTTTGGAAACGTGCATACCTTTGGCTTACAAATATTTTAACAGCTTTATTTTCTAAAAATTCAATTCTTTCGATTTAGAATAAATGAATATATAATGTTAGAGTTTCAATTACACGCAATACTAGGAAAAATATCAACATCTGCATACTATAATAAAAGATAAAAAAGTTTCTGCGAAAATCTATAAAAATGAACGAATGAATGAATCATAAAAAAGTTTTTTGTAAGGTCATATTTAAGACATAAGAATTTAAGACAAAAAATACTAGAAACTGTTCTTAAAATAACAAAATATTACGTTGCAAGATAAGTTTTGATCAGGAAAAGCCGTATTTATCCATCTGTTTACAGCGTCTTTTATTAATGTGCTTAAACTTATGAACTATAATACAGAAAGCATAATTTAATCTTCATATCATTATATATCATTAAATAAAATAACCTTCTGTGTGGGTAAACCTGTTTTTACCTGAGCTCATTTTTTTGAAAATAAAAAGTACTGTATTCGAATTTGAGAGAGTTGTATAGTTGTTTACTACCCCTAAAGCTACAGAATCCCGCCCCCCCCCCAAAAAAAAAGTAACGAACCTAGCTCCGACATTGCAACTGCTGTAGTAGAGATGAACATGTCTCCAGGTCTTGTTCTAGCATACCGCATACTCAGTCCGAGCACTGCATTCTGTCCCGTCAATGTTACCAAGCTGAACATTAGAATATCTAATTCCAGTATCTACGGTATTCCATATAGACTGTAGATATTTCTTGTATCTAATATATTACATGGGCAATATTGAACATGTGGCCGCAGCGCTTGGCCCCCTAACCTGTCCTAGCCGCAGCGCTCTAATCCCACCTTCCCCCTCCCCCAAGTCAGATCCTAAAATTCCGGGTCAAGAAAACTAATTTCTGCAGTTGTATCCTAAATGAAACTGACCCGAGCGATGATTTATTTTACAATTTCTTATCCCAAGGGACAACAACAAGACATAACAAACCACTGCAGAAAGGTTTTTAAGGAAGAGAGATCGCTCTCCCTTGCATCTTACCCTATTAAAGTATGATAAAAATTAATTATTTTTTGTCGCATCCTGATAAAAAACGCCAACTAGGAATCAAAGTATGAACATATTCATTTTTTAAAGATTAATTCTTTTTCGTAAATCTTAAACGGATTGCAAGCGTAATTTCAAATGACCCTCCATGTAAAGATGGTAATGACCGATTCACAACGGTGCCCTGAAAAGCTTTGTCTGTTCAAGTATGAAATAGAAATCAATGTTTATAATTTGCAAACTGATTATTTTCAATTGCGGTTTCTCTACCAAAGTGACTTGCGCCTAAAGAACCTAAAGAAATTATCAGAATCAAACACTGTTGAAGCATCGAAAAACGATAGATGTTTCAAGGTTACAGTTGTAAATCGGGCATTGCCAACTTTGAATTTGGGGTATCTTGAAATTACGCTTACGTCTCTTTAAAATTAACTAACCTGACATATTTAAGGGTTTGGTCGGCCGCTCCTTTCTTGGCCAACGTGTCAGAGGTCATTTCTTTGTCGCTCCCTATTTTGTCTCCTATGTACAAAATCTGAAGAAAAAAATCTAGAACTAACAAATAAATAAACATTTTAAACATGGACGATTATACTAATTAACGTGATTTAGACAGTTTTCTAGATTTGAACGAATAAAAAATTCCAATTAAAAAGGAGAGCATTGGAACAAGCTAAAGTGCCGGTAAATCGAGATAATCCTTAGTAGTTCTCAAAAGTCCAGTGAATTGATTTCGACACGTTTTAAAATGTCGTCTTTGTAAAGCTTGAGATTAAAAATTGATTTAGACAACAAATTGATATTCGTTCAAACGTAGCACGAAGTGACGAAACTACAGAATAATTTTAGAAAATTAAGACTCACTTTCAAGAAGTTATTGCCCTTTGCACAACTTATTTTAATGTTACAACTCTTTACTTTACTTACTGGTAATTTATAGTAAAAAGGAGGTTACTGTAAATATAGTGTACACTTATACTCTTCTCAGGGTTATCGTGTATATATATGATGAAATCAATCGGTTGATTGTACGAATTGTTCAGTTATTTTGTTGAACTACTGACAGAGCAATCAGCGAATTTCAATTTATCAAAGATAAGGATTCAACATAATAGTAATTAGGTATAAAGAAATAAACGATTTTCAACAAATCAATCAATTATCTGAGATAATTTTTATCGCTGAAGACAAAGTACATTGCAATGGATAGCATGTTTATTACTTTCTACAGTTTTACAAAAAGAATTTAATTAGTCGTGGCTTATTTTTATTTAATTCTGATCCGTGAAGTTAAATAGTTTTTGATTGGGGTCTATTAATTTTTTATATGACTAGATTTCAACTATTTTCACCAAAAAAAAATATTTATTTTGAAATTATTATTTCAGTGTTATAGGTTAGGTTAGGCGGAGCGCTGAGGCCAGGACAGGGGTCTGTCCTAGTGAACGATTTTTGGACCCCTTCCAGGCCCCCCCTCCTATCAATTTTGTGCATGACCAAATTTTATTTAGCATTTTTTAGAGTTAGGTTAGGTTAAGGCACTTTCTGGGCCGGGCGCTGCGGCTAGGACAGGCTAGGTGGCCGAGCGCTACGGCCACGGGTTAGGTTAGTTAAGAAACTTTTTGGGCCGAGCGCTGCGGNAATACTAATTTGGTCATGTACAAAATTGATAGGAGGGGGGGGGGGTCCAAAAATCGTTCTCTAGGAATATACCCAGGACAGGCCTTTAATTTTAACAATTTTCATCTAAATTAGTATATATTTAGGGTTAGCTGTTAGGTTTAGATACTTTCTGGGCCCGGTCGCTGCGGCTAGGACAGGAGAGACAGCCGAGCGATGCGGCAAGGAAAGGCTAGTGGGCCAAGCGCAAGCGGCTAGGACAGGCTAGGGGGCCAGGCGCTGCGGCCACATGACAAACTTTTTCTTAAACTTGAGGTGCTGCTTGAAGACCTATATCTTTTCTAAATGGCTGTTAGATTCTTTTTATATATTTAGATTATCCTAAAACCCCTGTGTTTTTTTTTTGCTTTTGCTATGAATATATGTTTTCTTTACAAAAAGCTCGCCGGAAAAAAGACAGCATTAAAATATATTGCGGAATTAAAGGATCCATTCAAGGATAAATTTACGAACGGGAAAAGTTATTTTAAGTTGAAATCATTATAAATCAATGTTAGCTACAATTCATACAATGTTTGTGAATGAAAAGATTATCAGAACATATTCATTTTGTTCATTCTCAACATGAAACACAAGACAAATGCAATTCAAGTGGAGTATTGTGACAAAAACCAGTCATCCCCCCCCCATGACCCCTAATTTACCCAACTTTGGGGAGGGGGGGGGGTAGGTTCAAAACCGTTCTCCAGGAAATTACCTTTTATTATATACAGATAAAAATGAAGACAGTTTATTTAATTTTGCTGGCACCTGTTCTAGTTCTAGGTAAATATTATAGTGTTTTCAATAGAAAGATATCTTATCATCTTTATTGACGCTTTTTTAATTCAAGTCTTTTCTTTTTTTTTATTTTGATAATTGCTGCCTTTTTTCATAAAACTGTTATCGAATTCTGTTCTTTTTTCATATAATCTGATCTTATTTTCTTTATTTGTAATCTATTTTCATGAAATTTGTTCTTATTTTTCTGATTAATATGTTCTCTTTTCATGCACTCAATTCTGTTCTTTTCTAGTTTCCTCTCCTCTCATATTCCTGTTTTCTATCTGTTTTATTTTAATGAATTCAATAATATGGAATTCTGTTCTAGTTTTCTCTGTTCTTATTTTCATAATTTCTGTTTTATTTGATATTATTGAATTCTGTTTTTTTATTTTCCTTGTTCTTTTTTTTCATAATTTCTGTTTTATTTAAATGAATGTATTGTTATTAAATTCTGTTCTCTTCTAGTTTTCTCTCTTATCATTTTCCTGGTATCTGTTCTATTTTTATGAATTAAATTATATCAAATTCTGTTTTTTCAAGTTTTCTCTGTTCTTATTTTCCTGAATTCTGTTCTACAGTTAGAGAACTCTTTATTAGAGTTTGATTCTTCCACTCCATCTAGGTAACTTTTACTATTTCTGATAATCGCATGAAAAGTTTGACTAAGAGATTATTGCTTGAAATTGTTTACTAAACACCTGTTCAGACTAAGAACCCTGAAAACAGGTGTTTAAACAAAATTTTGCTTCGTGGCAACTTAAAAGATATATAGTAAGAATTCTTAAATAATCTTTAACCTAGATCCAAAAAGGTTTAAAGTTAAACGGAATCGTTAAAATGCTAGGTAATTGATTTGATTTGGTCGATTATACTGATGCAATGCAGAATTTAAATCGACTCAATAGGTATTATGGATCACGCAGTAGCAACACAGATTGATGACTAGTTAATCATGAACTATACTGCCTTACTATGCGTAGTTATTAACGTTTAAACTGCCTTGTTGACATAATTAGAAAAGGTAGAGCTCAGGCTGACGTGACGTCCTACACCGCCACGAAAAATAACCTGGATCAGCTGACTTTTTGTACTCAACGTTCACAAACACACTCTGTACGTAACATCCATTCCCTAACAACTCTTTAAGAGGCACAATTTATTCTATAATGTGTAGAGGTCGTAGAGGTCGACCGTCGACGTCGTAGAGGCAAACATCTTTGTTCATGGGTGTGACTGTTGAGTACCTCAGTACTTGCGTCATCCAGTTCACGGACTTGTTCAGGGAATGGTACGGGGCCGATACGGGGAGTGGGATGGAAGTCATTTAAGTCCCATATATTAAAGTGGTTTTTAATCTTTGTGAAGAAACAATCTCAAGTACTGACGAGGGTCAACCCAGACCGAAATGTATTTTCAATAAATGTGGAACTGACATATCTACTTTTTTACCCTACAGAGGTTTGGTCCATCACCATCACCGAGTTTTTAAATGGTTTTCCTAACTAGGGCGTATACATTTAGGAATTTTTCCGGGGGGGGGGACAAAGCCACTTGAAAATCAGATATCACTGATTATGGGAGAGA
>NW_019396426.1:23554-141893 GCF_000591075.1 Eurytemora carolleeae | reverse complement strand
ATGTTACTTCACCAAGTTATTTTGTTTTGCAAAAGTGATTAATCTCCATTCTTATGTTACTTTACCAAGTTATTTCGTTAAATTCATTGAAAATCAAGCAAATTAATTGAAAATAAAAATTAAGTAAATCACATTTTAAGAACTTTTATTAGCTATTCCATTAAATCCAAAATGCAGATTTGACATTATAGTACTGAACATTTATCAAGCCTTATATGTTTTACGTAATATGTTTGGGGATAATGGTGTTAGAAAGAATTGTGATAAGTCGCACTTAGATTACGTTCACAATCTCTTTATTTCAATGTTTAATATTAGATAATAAAATAAGGATAAAAGGGATTGCAAAGATGGCAATGCCCGATAGTATCCCTTTAATGTTTGTCTGATCAAGTAAAATAGATTTCAATGTTTATCATTTTAAAAACGGCTTTAGTTCAAATGTAGTTTCTCTACAAAAGTGGCCTGCACATATTTACTGCAGGAAAACATAGAAATTATCAGAACTAAGCACTCTATACCCTAGAAAAACGACATCGTCTTCAACATTATTGATGAGATAAAGGTTTTAATCCTCCTCCTGATACTTCTGAATGGTATCGTGGTGAATCAGGCATTGCCATCTTTGCATGGGGGTCACTTCAAAATACGCTTACAGTCCCTTTAAATTAATTTACTACGTACTATGTTCAGTTTTGTGTCATCTGATTCGGAAAACCTGAGTTGGTTTGTTCAACTGAGTGATCTTCATATCTCCCAGTTCAAGGATATTGGAAGAGTTGATCAGCTTCTAGAGTTTACAGATATATCCTTAAACATTCTTAATCCAGCAGCTGTAGTTGTTACAGGTAGACCATTTTCTTGCAGGTATATCCTTACACATTCTTAATCCAGCAGCTGTAGTTGTTACAGGTAGACCATTTTCTTACAGGTATATCCTTACACATTCTTATTCCAGCAGCTGTTGTTGTTACAGCTAGACCATTTTATTACAGATACATCCTTACACATTCTTATTCCAGCAGCCGTAGTTGTAACAGGTAGACCATTTTCTTACAGGTATATCCTTACACATTCTTAATCCAGCAGCTGTAATTGTTACAGGTAAACCATTTTCTTACAGATATATCCTTATATATTCTAATCCAGCAGCCGTAGTTGTAACAGGTAGACCATTTTATTACAGATACATCCTTACACATTCTTATTCCAGCAGCTGTTGTTGTTACAGCTAGGCCATTTTCTTTTTAATCACAGAAGTTGTATTTCAATTTCACGTTTATGTATATTTTCTTCAGAAATAAGTTTCCCCCATCCTAACACTAAGAAGTAACAAAGTTAAGAAAAAAAGTATAATACTAACAAGCATTCCCCCTCGTCAAACATTTGTTTGCGAGAGGGCAAATTTAAAAAATATACTTCTGATTTCACCCATAAAATTAACAGCTTTAATTGATCAGGAGATCTGACGGATGCGAAATCAGAAAACATGCTGAGTAGCAAACAATCAGTGAAAGAATGGGATATGTACAGGTAGAAGATTATTTAAACTTTTACGGAACTGGAGAAAAGTCGTTGTTCACGGGTAGTAATTCTATATAGTCCCTTTAAGTTTAAGGCCACTTTCTCATTTGATGTATTTTAAACAATTGGTTTAACCAAGAGAAGCTCACGTTAACTCTGTATCACTAAAATAGGTTCAAGGACTATGGATATTTTTTCCTTTCCAATACTGTAATGCAATCTCAGATCAAAATGAAAAAATGGACCAACTGAATTTTTGCGTACAAATTTACGGGATTAATAGATCTGAAGACATAATTTCGAGTGACCATCAATCTAAAGAAGGCATAACCGATTCATAAAGATACCCTTGAACCCCTCATCTGTTTAATAATCTGAAAGATAAAGTCAGTTTTCTAGCTTTAAAAATGTTCAATTAATTTTTGGCATTTTTTTGGAAGCGAGAAATGCGCAAGTCGATTTATCAAAGATAACACAAAGGAAAATAATCAGTTTAAAATAAAAGAAATGGCTATAACATCTAATCAATAACCAGAGCTAGGTCAGACAAAGCTTTCAAAGGTACCGTTGTGAATCAGAAATGACACTCAGTCCTTTTTCGACTACTCTTAGTTCCTGGAATTACTAATATCAACTTTAAGAATGGTGGTTGAGCAGGCTCAGAAAACGAATATATGGCTCGAGGTGCCGGGAAACCATGATAGGTTCGATGTGTTGGTCAGAGCAGAGTCGGTAAATTTATAATTTGTTATCAATCAGTGATCATTTTTATACTTGATCATTTAACGATACTTATCTAATAATCCTTAATCATTCATTAACCAAAAGTTATGAATCATTCATATTTTTGGATCAATCAATTGTTAAATGATTATTATTTTTTTAACATTTCCTAACTGAATGATCAATGATCAATGTTGCAGGATCATTACTTAAAGTACCGAGAAGAAGCTGGTAGAACTGGTTTGGTTTGGCAGGGTCGACATTATCTCTATCTTCTGGAGAATAGAGGAGTTAAACTAGCTTTCATTGGTTAGACCTTAGTTAATAACTTTTATTCATGTATTTAGCATAATTAGAATATTGCTAGAGGGCGAATTAGTTGCTAAGTAGTAGTACAATAAAAGTAAAGATTATTATATTCAAAATATGGTTCACAAACGTTTTAAATCCTTTGTAATTGTCATGCGGATTTTTTTTACAAGAGAACTTATTTTCAAGGATTATTTAGGAAATGAAACGACTAGATACGGGTTCATGACTCCATTAATCTTTATATTTAGGTCAGGACTCCATTCATCCTTATATTTAGGAGTAGATGACGGGACTCCATTCATCTTTATTTATATTAGGAGTAGATGACAGGACTATAATCATATCATATCATATTTAGGAATAGATGATAGGATTCCATTTATCTTTATTTTTAGGAGTAGATGACAGGACTCTATTCATCTTTATAAATTTAGGAGTAGATGAAACCCTAGATACGGGTTGAGGACTCTATTCATCTTTATATTTAGGAGTAGATGAAACCCTATGGGTTCAGGACTCCATTTATCTCTTTATTTAGGAGTAGATGTTAAACCCTAGATACGGGTTCGGAATCCATTTATTTTTATATTTAGAAGTAGAACACAGGACTCCATTCATCTTTATATATTTAGGAGTAGATGAAACTCCTAAATACGGGTTCAGAGCTCCATTTAATTTTATTGGACATCTCAACCAGACTGATATTAAGGATCTACAAGTTCTTCGTCAAAGGTGAATATTTTTAAGTTGATATGTTTTGTATTTTTTGTTGTACTTGTTAAATAAAGATTAAAGGAATTGAGACTTTGCCACAAACTTAAATTTTCTCGTCCCTATATCTAAACAACCTGATGGTGCAAACCTATAATATTTCAACTTTTATATTTGATCTAACAGAGATAATAGTTAGACCTATCTAAAGTTTACGACCAGGTGCGTAGACATGCACCCCCCTAGGCCCCCCTTTTAGAGCCAGAGGCAGTCTCTAATTTATTAAACAGTAAACTTACATTTGCTCAGATACTTACATATATTCAGATTTTTTACTTTTCTTGTTAATCGACAATATCACAATTTGTCCAATTTTATGATTATTACTCAAATTCTTTCTTGTATCTTGATCTTATTTACAATATTTTTTTCGCGGGGTTTCATTTAAAATGATTGGTAATTATGGTCAAATGACTAATAGTCAGCAGTCAGGTAGATTAATATAGATTTCAAACTTTATTTTTTCTTAATACAGGTTTTTTAGGGGATGCACATCAACCGTTAGGGGGGTGCACAAAAAGCCCATAGGCTAAACCTCCATTACGCGCCTGTCTACGACATTAGGTTGAAAAAGTATAGGGATTAGAAAATCAGAGTTTGTGTCAAAGAATCAATTCCTTTTGCTTCGTTTGCGAAGGTTTGATTTTTTTAGACACAAAAGTAGAATTCATCTTCAAGGTTTATTTATATGAATTTAGAATTCATTTAGTCCTAACGACCTATAATCAATAGATTAGTTAGCAGTTAATTTAAAACAAGAAAAGGCAGAAGACGACCTATAAGTGTAAGCGTTACTCCATTCCCGTGTTAACACTAGTTCTTCACACACCCTAACACTTTATAGTCAACGATCAATCACTTTTTCTATTTGAACTATTTTAATATTTTGATTTAAAAGTTGAATGTTTTCCTTGTTATAGGGCAGAGGCGTGGACCCCTAATATTGTTTGGTTTGGTCATTATCCTACTTCATCTTTAATATATTCAAATACAGGGATACACACTGTTACAATTCAACTGGATCAGAGGGGCATTTTTAACAAGAGGTCGTCTTCATTGTATTGATATAAACGCCGACCATTGTAGATAAAATATATTGATAACTGAAGTGAAAAACATGTAAATTATGGACGAAATTTGTTTTGGTTTAAATAAAACTTTTATTTTCCCTGAAATACGAAAAATTTTGAGTGGGAAATAATTATTTTTCAGAAGGGAAGTAATGGAAAGATTAATTTATTATTATTGTCCAAAATTTAAAAATGATAATGAGTGTGATATGGATAAGCAGGATTGCGTGATATTGCGAGATCAGGACTTGTTTACCTAGCTGGTCATCTCCATTCTGTGTACGGTACTGCCAGGGACATGTACGGTGTACATAGCTCAGGTTTTTCCATAATTTCTCCTGATTTCAGCGATCCTCCACTTGTAAAGTGGTCAGAACGATTCACAACTGTACCCTTTAAACCTTTATATAATCATCGACGGTGGTTAATTATTTTCAGACTAAAAATTATGTTTCTGCTAACTATACTGGGAAATTTGAGTGTGAACTTGACGAAAATCCCAAATATTCTGTACGTGTCCAACGCGGTTTTTTAAAAGTTTTTTTAAAGCGAAAATTTTCTCCTCCTTATATTTTTGCTACCTGATAGTGTAAATCTCTGAAATTTCAAGATTAGATTAATTGATCTAACTGAATTCAGAGTTTAAAATATCTAATGTTTACGACATTGGGTTTGAAAGATACAGGAATTAGAAAATCAGAGTTTGTGGCAAAGACTCAATTTCTTTGAATTTTCTGTCACTCCCAGAAAATGAAGTATATTATTTGAAAAACGTTAAACAGCTATGAATAATAAAAAACTATTACAAGCGTTCTGTGGATGAAATAAGGATAGCTCCGCCATCCTTGATCAATCAAAGGTTTAAAGGTACTGTTGTGATGTTTGGTATTTGTAGGATTAGTATTGATAGGTTTGGTATTGATAGGTTTAGTATTGATAGGTTTAGTTTTGATAGGTTTGATATTGATAGGTTTAGTATTGTTAGGTTTGGTATTGATAGGTTTGGTATTGATAGGTTTAGTATTGATAGGTTTAGTATTGATAGGTTTGGTATTGATAGGTATGGTATTGATAGGTTTAGTATTGATAGGTTTGGTATTGATAGGTTTGGTATTGATAGGTTTAGTATTGATAGGTTTGGTATTGATAGGTTTGGTATTGATAGGTTTATTATTGATAGGTTTAGTATTGATAGGTTTAGTATTGATAGGTTTAATATTGATAGGTTTGGTATTGATAGGTTTGGAATTGATAGGTTTAGTATTGATAGGTTTGGAATTAATAGGTTTGGTATTGATAGGTTTGGTTTTGATAGGTTTATTATTGATAGGTTTAGTATTAATAGGTTAAGTATTGTTATGATTGGAATTGATATGTTTGGTATTGATAGGTTTTGTATTAATAGGTTTGGTATTGATAGGTTTGGTTGAGGCTGAGCTTGAGGATTGGAAGGATGCTAGGATGGTTCGACTGCTAGCTGTTGATAACGGAAGGTTGACCTACACGGACTGGAAGCATGGTAGCTGGCCTGTTGTGCTGGTCACCTGGCCTCCCAGGTACGTATATATCTTTGAACTAAGAGAGAAGAGAGAGAGAGAGCTGAAATCAAACAGAAGGATAGAGAGCTTATAAAAAGAGTAGGCAAAAGAGATTTAAGTCTTTGCCTCAAACACTAATATTCTGTCGTACACCTCAGAAATTTCAAACAATGAATTATGTTAGACCAAATATTATAAGTTTGAAATATTTTAGGTTTTTACAATCATCTATTAAAGGTATGGTGACTTCAAATATTGAGTTTGTGGCAAAGATTTAATTCCTTTGTAATATCTTTTAATGATTGCAGATAATATTTCTATAAAACTTACTTCCATCACCTCATAATACGTAATGTTTTGCGGAGTCCAATTGTAAGAGACTTCTTATGCATTAAAATCGAGTTAAACCAGAAAAATTGTTTATAACTTGTTTTATTTGAGTAGTCTTTTTTTCTTTAAAAATACTGGAGATGAAATTGCAAGTGACAAACGCATTTACAACGCATCATTTAAACTTTTAAACTTAAACTTTTTTCTGATCAAAGATTAGTTAGCTATAGCTGTATCCCGTTTTTTGTATTCCTAGCAAGAACCGGGGTTGAGATTAGAACGTTTACTATTTTCAGGTTGGGTCACGAAACTAAATTCCGGAAATCCTCTCATATCCGACTTCTCATGTTCTCCCTTAAACCTGTCTCCGAGGTCCTAGTCACAATAGACGAGGGATCGGAGGAGAGAAGTGTTCAGGATAAATCATTATCCAACCTGTACACCCTGGCCTGGAACCAGGACAAATACAATAAAATACACACCATCAATGTCAAGGTGACGCATTCGTTTTGTTTATTATTCCTTAGGATCCGGATGCGTAACAATTCAGCTCTTTGGAGCCGGATCAGCAACAATTTATCTAGAGATCCGGATCCGAGTGGTTAAATATCACAAAAAAAGGAAAATAAATTTTTATTTCAAAAAGAATTCTTTTTACCAACTTCAGTGAATCATTTCCCAAAATAACTTCCTTCTCTGATAAATAATCCAAGTTTTAATAAGAAAAGAATAACACTCAAAAGGAAAAACATTTCGTTAATTGTGTTTGTATAAGATCTTATATTATTTAAAAATATTCATGAGCTGGATCAGAATCATTTTTTAATAGAACAAATTAGAATAAAACAGATCAGAAGCAATTATACGTTTCTTACAGGGAATTTTCTAGAACCTGAGTTGGAATGGGACGTAAAGGTTTCAAGGGTTTCATTGTGAATCAGACATTGTTATCTTTGCATGGAAGGACACTTGAAATAACGCTTACAGTCCCTTTAAATAATTTAAATATAACACATCTTTTTAGATTGTTCATGAAGACGGAGAGATATCTATTCATAAACATCAGTTCTCCGTGACAGGACAAGGATATTCTTCTCTCCCAATCCTGAGCAGATTATTCATCCTTCTCAACCTGACCTCAGTATTCCAGTTCTTATTCCTGGTCACCTTCTGTATATGTACCCTCCCCCTGGCATTATGTAGGACGACCCTGAGCTCCCACCTCCAGGACAAGTCCTGTATCCTCACCAGGTTCTACCTTCTCTCCTCTCTAGACGGTATCTATTTCCCCCTCATCCTCTACCCTATCTACCTGGCAGCTGGACCCTGGTGTATCGGGGAGATGATGACCAGCAGCTACGGGATAATATTCACCTGGGGAACCCTGTTCTGGACCGAGACAGGGTTAACTTACCTTCCAACAACAACAACATGGTTGTTTGCAACTGTTCATCTTGCAATAGTTCATCTGCCCGTTACAATTCTTCTCTCCGGTCTAGTTCTTGCAAGATTTAAGAGTTTAGAAGAGAACGGAGTAAAGAATTATCAGATTAAAGTTTACCAAGTTCTCCTTCTCCTGTCTTGTATACAGCAAGGATTTCTGGTATACTACCAATACCAATCTTACGGAGTAAGCACATTACTAGGGGGCATGCGCGCCGGGGAGCTAGTGCTTACAATAATTCTTTGGAGGAGAGTTTTAAACCTGGATATTACATGTTTCTCTCGATATAGGTTTTCAAATCTTCATGTTGAATAGTTTATTACAGGCAGAAGTGTATCTTTTCCCCCGGTAAACCAGTAAAACATCAAAGTAATTCCTTTTTGTACAGTTGTTTTCTGTAACAAATCACTAGCGAGCAATACTATCTCCAGTCAATTACAGGATTCTGTGTGTTGCCACTAACTCTTATTTTTTAATGCCTATATCTTTGCAACCCAAATTTTGTAAGCCTTAGATATTTCAAACCAAGAATTCTGTTAGATAAAGTAAGCAATGGATTGCAGGTAAAGATAAAGGGATTAGAAAATTAATTTTGTAGAAAAACTCCTTTGTAAAGATTGAATGTTCGAATGTCTCCGGTCAATTTTGATACAGCGAGACCAATAAAACTGTCTAATTGGACGACTTTATTTAGGCAATATTATGAGTAATTGATGTTGTAAATCAAATAGTTTTACCGATTGCATTAAACACAATTTATAAACTAAAGTGGGCCTGTTTTTAATATAAAGAAACTGAATTTTTGTCACAAACTTAAATTTTCTAGTTCCTTTATTTTGCAACCTATCGGCGTAAACCAGTTAAATTTAAAACTTATTTCCTCCAACTGAGTTTGTAGTTTGAAATATCATAAGTTTGGGACATCGAGATCCAAAGATATATAATTAAATATAGTTCGAAAGTGTACACCATCAGATTAAAAAGATATAGGAATTAAAAATTCGTGTTTGTGGCGAAGCCTCAATTCCTTATAATTTTAATCTTTTAGTTTTTTAGCTTTTTAAAATTAAAAACTAAAAACTAAAAACCATCTTTCAAGATGAATTGCCAACTAAAAAAGGCATTATAAGCCTGACACTAGTTTTTAATGGTTGTAGAATTTACAATTTATGGCGAGTTAGTATTAGAGAAGCAATGCTTTTTCTTATTTTTTATCGTTTTTAACGATCTCTATTCACTTACTATTGCTCATCCTTATTATGTTTTTTAATCATTAAATAAAGTGTAAAACCTTTTTAAGGGTTATAATAGAATTTTAATATGAAGACGACTACATATTTTAAATTAGCGTAAATAATTACACGCTCTTGCTTTTAAACGATTATTTGTATTTATTTAGAATTATACATATGAAACTAAGCCATATTATGAATTTAAAACTGCACATATGCAATTTGTTTATTTAAAAAATGTTGAATAATGAATGATTTTCTTGACTCACTTAATAGTTATTCTTTCTGTCATTAAAATATATCTAAAATGTTTTTGTTAAAACTAAAAAAATGTGATGATTTTACTTGATATTATGTATTTGATATATATATATATATTTTTTACAAAAATGTCGAATTGTTTTTTTTCTGGAGGCTTGAATCCAGTTTTTAAAATCTGGTCAACAATATATTGATTTATTAAAAACAAGATAAATCAGTTTAAATAAGATAAATACCACATGTGATATATTTATTGAAAACAGTTCTAGACAAAATACGTTCTGAGCGGAAAGCTTTAGAATGAAATGTCCTTAATCCCGATCGGTTAATTAATTTCTGGAGGTTAAAAACAAGAGGAGAACAAGCATTATTTAATCTCGAGATTAAGAAAAATCCTTTTCCTGAAGCCATTGAGCTGGGTACCCTAGATGATAATATTATATCTGGGACGTACACTTCCAAGCTTCTTTTATTACTTTTTATATACTTTCCTAAATTAAATTATGTCCCCAATTATCTATATCAGGTTTTTCGTGGGGTGAAATAAAAATACTTATTTTTTATTAAAAACGATGAAGAAAAAATTCATTTGATTTTTTCCCGATAGAAATTATTAAAAGTTTTTTGAGGAACTAAGATGTTTCAGATTTAAAATTTTGCAACAGTTTTTCCCCCTTGCGACTTGAAGCTTTTCGAAAAGATAATTTTTTTTTTCAGGATATAGAACATTTTTTTAAGAATTAGGATAGAGTATAGTAGGGTTTAAGATTTGAAGCTGGAATTATATGAATGATTATATAATATCAGAAAATGTGATATGTTAGGAGAAAGTTTCTGCTTTCTCCTGAATATGAAGAGAAAGTCTGAAACCAAAACAAGGGAGTTTGTCAGTAAACTCTAGATATCCTTACATTCAATCTAAATAAAACCACTGAACTTAAGGGAACTTTTATCGATTATTCTAAAGTGATTAATCTCCATTCTGATGTTACTTCACCAAGTTATTTCGTTTTGCAAAAGTGATTAATCTCCATTCTTATGTTACTTCACCAAGTTATTTTGTTTTGCAAAAGTGATTAATCTCCATTCTTATGTTACTTTACCAAGTTATTTTGTTTTGCAAAAGTGATTAATCTCCATTTATATAGGTTACTTAAACAAGTTTTTTTCATTGCAACTTTCTCAACCTTTGTTTACAATATCGATATTGTAAAATTAACCTGAGACTGTGGTTTCCTCAAGAAAGTGACTAATTCAAAAAAAAATATCAAAAACCGTTGTAACAAATAGAACAAATCGAAAAAGTTTCGAGTCTCATTTTTCTGGGTAACCCTGTATGATTTCATAGAAAACTCAAATCTGTTAAAATAAACGCTTACGTTTTAATTTTGCAATGTATGTAAGCTTTTTTGTAAATATAAATAATTTACAAAACTGATCTTATTTGCATTTTACTAAGGTATAGTTTGCTTAGTCACTCAGTGTTATTTGATACAATTTTTACTTTGTCTGTATTTTAATTAGAAGTACAATTAATGGAAATAGTTCGGGGGCTAATTGTTACAGAATAATTTTTCGGTCTTTAAACACTTCGTTTGTAACCAGTTAAAACTATTTTTTTAAACATGATTATCTATAGTTGGCTCCATAAACCGCGGAATAGGAAGACGACATTGAGCAATTTTATGTGTTTTGCTGTCATCAAAACGTAAATACTTTCAGAATGAAACTTTTTTTTCTATGGCCCCAACCATGGAACGTTGTATAAAATTGGTCGGCGAAAATGTTTATATATATATATAAGAAGAAGAACAATAATAAATTCACAATCGCTTAGAAGATTTGTTATTTTTAACCGAATTAGAAAATTTAGGGCGTCCTAGCAACTTGTTTACTACAGAACAGTGCGCCTTTAAATAACTGATTTCTGAAAATTTAGAAAATGTACTAATTAATAAAAACAGGAAAATCTTCAAAACTCAGTGTTAGAAATTTTTGAACGGAGTATTATAGATTTTAAACGCTTGATCTCGATATCCAATTTGAGGCTCAATGATTGATCCATTAATTTTACTTTTCACTGCAGGGTATCTCATGACTTCATAACAAAATATACACACTCTTTGCATGTATAAAAAAATGGTGCTGAGCTCCATGATTTTCCAACATCAAGATTTAACTAGATATCACATGTATGACACGGTTATTTATTTTCACATTAACCCCCCCCCCCATTCCCTACCCTGAGGCCCCAACCCTATAATCACAGTCGAATATTGGAGAGAAAGATATTAGCTGATTTATTCATTCTCAGTTCAACTCAAACATTAAAAGGGCAAGGTTAACTTCATGTTTGACGATAAAAATTAAATACATTTAGTAAAAATCAGGATTTTGACTATTACATATTACCATCATAATTATTGATATTTTTCTACAGGTTTTTATTTAAATCAAGAAATAACCCGTTTTTATTTAAATTGAAGCTTTTTTGTTTTCAGATTTAATCGCATAAAAATGGGAGAAGATCAAGATAATCCTCAGCATCATAATTCAGCCTCTGAGGTTGTTATTATTGTATTTATCTCGGTTTCTATTTTTATTATTCTTATTAACTGAAGTGCCCGGCCTTGCCCATTGAAAAACCAAATTTAAATGTTGAAAGTAAAAAATTTCGATTAATAATAAAACTTAAAATTTTTTAAGAAAGAAAATTCGAATTTTTATTACCTTGTGTTGCCTTCGGGGCACCCGTGGGTTTTCTCAAAAAAAATTCAGCCCATTCGGTCCAGCTGTTTGTCCGGCTACTGGGAACATATATACGAATGTCTTGTTTTATTATACAGATAGAATAAAAGGGACTGTCGTCGTAATTTTAACACCGGTTCCCTTTAAACTTAAATCTAATAATGAATGTGGATGAAAATTCGTTTTCCGGTTTGTAAAGTGTTTGATTCTGATAATTTTTCCGCTGTTTCGATGCAAGAATTTCGCAAGTCACTTTTGCGAACAAAAAACGACAAATGAAAATGAGCAGTTTAAAAACTTATTAATATCTAATTCATACTTGATCAGACGAAGCTTTAAACGTAACTGTTGTGAATCGGACATGCCACACCATCAATGGAGGGTCACTTGAAATTACGTTTACTGCAGTTTCTTTAACCGCGAACACTTTCCCTTTTATAAAATACATTTAAAAAAAATAATTTTCAAAATTCGAATTTTTGTTTTAATCCACACGTTGAACTAAAACCCACAACCATGATTGTGATTATTATCTAGTTCTATATATTTCCCAATGAAGGGGACTTCATATGTTTACATTTTTTCTAGCATTTTCTTAGATTATTTAAATCAATTAAAGTTTTCAAATTAGGGTATATGACGACCGCGGGATATTAAAGAGGTTTGCATTAAATTATGGATTCCGAGATTGAAAACAAACAAAAAATGGATTTCAGAATAAATATATACAGGGTGTCCCAAGAAACATGACAGTTGATGAATAGTTTAGAATATCGTCTTCCAAATACTGGACTAGATTTAAAGACTTTTTGCAGTTTAGTTCGGTAACAAAATTTTTCACTCCTATAAATCTTAATCTGGGATCGATTTTACTATAATAAAACTGCCGTATAAAGTTTACCATTATTTTCTTTGGTATCAAACAAATTAACAAATTATGGAAGAAGACATTTTAAAATATTCAGCAACTGTCATGTTTCGTGGGACACCCTGTATATATTTTATTATCTTTATTTAGGAATCAGATTTATCCAAAGAAGAAACTGTCAGTCTTAGAAGAAAACATATCGGGCCTTCTTGTAAACTATTCTTCAGGTACAATTATCATCTTGCAAAACGGAGATGATTCCTTTGTTGTACGGTTCTGTTTTGCTGTGCGTAGCCGGCCCGTGCACTTCAAATTAGCCAAAGTTTTCAGAGTAAAATAATTTTCATAATAATATCCGTTTACACACTTGAATTAAATGAAGACAAAAAATTCATTATTTTCCTAAAAGTGCAGTGCAGCTGTACGGATACAATACAGTACAGGTACAAAACAGTACATGTATAATACAGTGCAGGTACATTACACTACAGTACACTACACGTACAAGTACAGTACAGTACAGTTCAGTGCTGCAGTACAGTACAATATACATGTTTAGGCAGGATCCTCTAAAGATTGTACGAGGGGAAGGAGTATATTTGTACAATGAGAAGAATGAACCCCATCTTGATTGTATAAACAATGTGGCCCACGTGGGTCACTGTCACCCTCGAGTAGTTGCTGCCGGTCAGAAGCAGATGGGAATCCTCAATACAAACTCAAGGTCAACTTTTCATTGTTGCTTGCAAGGAAGATACACGAGGAACCACCATATCTTTGTTTACATTTCTTACAGTTTCTGGGAGCAATGTAAACAAAATAAGTCTAAGTTTTGTTTATATTTCTCCCAGATATTTGCAGTACACTTTTTTGTTGACAAATATCTGGGGCTTAGCTGGTGTATCATCTTTGGTAGAAAGTACTCATGCATTTTTTCTTCAAATTGTTTCGATTTGATAGATATTTATGTGTTTTTTTTTCAGATTCCTTCATGATAATATTGTTCTGTATGCAGAGAGATTATGTAAAACACTTCCAGGTGAACTTTTATTCATACAGGGTGATAGAGAATATCCATACAGGGTGATAGAGAATATCCACACAGGGTGATAGAGAATATCCATACAGGATGATATAGAATATCCATACAGGGTGATAGAGAATATCCATACAAGGTGATATAGAATATCCCGCAGGGTGATATACAATAGCCAATAGCTATACACGGTGATATAGAAAATCCATATAGGGTGATATAGAATATCCATACAGGGTGATACAGAATATCCGTACAGGTTGAAGCAGAAGATCAATACAGGGTGTTATAGAATGTCCATACAGGGTGATATAGAATATCAATACGTGGGGATAAGTAAAAGATCATGCTCTGATCTAACGCTAATATCCATACAGAGGGTGTCACCGAACAAGTGAGGAATTTTCTCATCTCTAATATATAATAGTGTATAGTTACTATCTAATACCCTCTGCTAAAAAGACCCTTTTAGGAGAAACCACCATATCAAACCTAAAGACCCATATAAAAGAAACCACCATCAAACCAATTTGCAATCAATTGACAGATTATTTAGAAAACGGGAAAAAATAATAATGATTTTATATTATTATTGTTTCTAGACTATTTATGCCCTTTCTCTAGTTATTTTTCTAACCTTTTATTTGTTCTTTTATCTCTGTAAACATTTCCTCTTTGTGCATTATAATAATAATAATAACTAGCTGAAGTGCCCTGCGTTGGGGAAAATATGAAATTTAAAAAAAAATCAATTGTAGCTTTGTTTCCCCCAGTGCAGGGTATCCATGGGTTTCTTTAAAATGTCAGTCAATTTGTTCCAGCAGTTTGGCCAGCTATAGCTAACATATAAATGTTTAGTTGAGCAAAGAGCTTTATTATATATATTTAAAAGAAAAAGATATTATGCAAATTTTTTTCTTAGATTACAGATTTTTTAAGTAAACACTAAATAGTAGCTACGTAAGGTGCCAAACATTTGAGCCAAATCAGTTTACTGTTTTCGGCTTAACTGGAAACAAAAAAAAACAAAAAACAGAAAAGTGTCGTTTTTCTCAAAGATTTTAGTAAGTGTTTCCATTTCTTTGTTTTAAAGGGAGTGACCGGCTATGTAAGGTAGTTAAACTGAGTATGCAGTGTGTGGGAAACATTTTTCGGATTCATTTAAGACATTAAACTTTTTAAAGATCTGTAAATCCTTAGTTTGAGCGCAAATTCGACGTTCAAAGTTCCTACTTTGGGGGTGGATACGTTTTCAGAATTAGATTTTTTAATAAGTAAATAACGACAACGAACAATAAAGCAAAAATTATACAGTGATCTAATTAGATGGTTAGGAACGTATTTCTCAAAAGAAATTTGTCAATAAATCAATGCTAAAATGAATTATTTCGTTTTCATTATTATATTGAATTTCTTATTTTTTTAATTTATACGCAGATTTCTTCAAATTCTTCAAATGTCGTCTTTTCAATAATGATTCTTGAATCTTTGTGAATAAGGAGAAATCAAAATAATGAGAAAATAGAAACTAATAATTGAACATGATTACTTATTTTCGATGTTAAGATTAATTTTTATTTTCTCGACATGTTCCTATACATGACGACTGTAGTTTTTTGTAGAGCTTTTTTACATTTTATGTCGTCGTTATTTAATAATTTTAAAAACTAATTTTGAAAACGTACCCACTCCTAAAGTAGGAGTTTTGAACGTGGAATTTGCGCTCAAACTCAGGAATTACAGATCTTTAAAAAGTTTAATATGTCTCAAATGAATCAGAAAGAATTTTTCCACAACACTCAGTTTAACTACCTTACATAGCCGGCCACTCCATTTAAATGAATCCACTCCCCTCCCCCCACCCCCCATTCCCAGCGTAATTTTCATGGTTTCATTCCTTGAATTGGAGAAAATAAACGAATTTTGGGATAAAAAGTATCAAAATGAATTTTTAAAAACTTGCCTTGTAATGACCAATTTTTTTCCCTAAGTCATCATAAATCATTATGATTAGTATACACCCCTGTATATAATTAAAACTAATTTAGGAAACCTATCCGTGGCCTATCTGGTGAATTCGGGCTCCGAAGCAAATGATCTTGCTTTAAGAATGGCGTACCAACACACAGGTATATTGTTTATAAAAGGGACTGTAAGCGTAATTGCAACTCGCAAGTGACCCCCCCCCCCCATGCAAAGTTAACAGAGAAATCACGAATGAAATTAAACAGTTTAAATAAACAAAAACATGGAATTCTAATTTATATTTGATCTGACAAAGCTTTCATTGGTACCGTTGTAAATTGAACTTTGCCATCTTACATGGAGGGTCACTTGAATTTACGCTTACAGTCCCTTTAAGAGCCTGTTGAACTTTACTTTAAAATAATAAAAATATATTAAATGGAATTAAGAACACAACTGTGTCTGAAGATGTTTTTGAAGAATAATCATATAAATTTTGTAATTTTTTTATATAAATTGTCCAATATTCTGTGAAATTAAAAAATCACAAATTTTCCAAACGATTAAATATTTCATTAATTATAAGAAATAATCGGATATTTTTTGTAACATTTACCAATTAAAGAGAAACCAAAACCAACATGATCACTTTGACATAGAAGGATGCCCACTTAGGACGAGACTTCAGAGACGACTGTACAGAATTGCTTCAGGAGTTTTTAAACATTCGTTAGCAATTTCCATTTCCAGATTTCCTTCATTCTTTTAATCGAGTGAAATATCACAATCAAAATTTAAATTTCCGTTATCAACAAAATAAAAAATAAAATAATAATGATCATGGTAATAGTGTTAATAATGATGATAATCATAATAATCATAAAAATAATGTTGTTAATTATATTATTGATAATCAATAATCATTATTCAATATTCATGGTAATAATGGCATTAACAATAATATGTAAAAAATAATAATTTCTAGGTAACCGTGATGTGATAACTCTTGATCATGCGTACCATGGTCACGTGATTAGCCTGATTGATATATCTCCTTACAAGTTTGATAAACCAGGGGGAGCAGGATGCCCTGAACACACCTGGGTTGCCCCTGTCCCTGATCTTTACAGGGGTAAATATTGGCAATCCAAACATCCAGGGGAGGATATGGGAAAACTTTATTCAAGGTAAACCTTTAGTTCGCGTACAATAAAAATTTGTTCTTTAGAGCGAAATTCCCTATATAAACCTTGTTTTTTGTTTTTCTACCTGAACACTAAATATTTTTCATTTGTGGTTTCTCTTTAAAAGTGACTTGCGAATTTATGGAGCAGTGAGAAGGATTGAAATGGACAGAATTAAACACGTTAAAATATTCCAAATTGTTGCTCACAAGGTGTAAATTGTATATTTGTGAATCAGGAAAGCAACCATTTAATTAGGAGTTTACTTGGAATTACGTTAAGATTTTCCTGTTAAAAGAAGGTTTCCAGTAAAGAAAAAAAAAAGATTTTTATTAAAGATAAACGTAAAATTGTTTCAGTCAAAGCATTTACAACCTTGCATCCTGGGGTATGGTCTGCTTTTTTACATTTTAAAATGACAGAGATACTGATAATTTTGATCTCTGAATTTTTGTTTTCAAGTCTTCACTCAACTCCTGTGTTTTTACAAGAAATCCTTAGAAGCTTAAATCCTTTCATAACATAAGATTTCTTTTCATATACATACAGGGTTACCCACGAAAGCTAAGACTGTAAAGACACCTTAAACTCTTGAAATATGACGATAGATCATGGTTGAGTTGAATGTTTTGTCGTAGATATAGTCTTTTGTAATGACTTGTTTGATTATTGGTCCAAGAAAGGCAAGTTTACAGCTGCAGGGAATCAACAATATAAGGACACAGACAGTCAAAATACAGTCTTTACAGTCGTCTCTGAAGTCTCATCCTTATTGGGTAAGCCTGTATTTTGATTCTTCTTTTCTAACCCTAACATTGTATTTAGTGAGGTAGACAGAATTATCCAAGAAATGGGAGAAAAAGGCCGGAAACCCGCCGTCTTCATCGCCGAGAGCTTACAAAGCTGCGGCGGTCAAATCATCTACCCAGATTCATATCTTCCACAAGTTTACCAGTCTGTTCGACAAGCTGGAGGGGTCGTCATTGCTGACGAGGTCCAGGTTGGGTTTGGCAGGGTTGGGACTCACATGTGGGCCTTCGAGACTTACGGAGAGTCTGTGGTTCCTGATATTGTGACCATTGGTAAGCCGATGGGAAATGGACATCCTATAGCTGCTGTAATAACAACCCCGGAGATAGCTGAAAGTTTTTCGTCCACAGGTATTGAGTACTTTAACACTTTTGGAGGAAACCCGGTTAGCTGCGCCATAGCCAGCGCTGTCCTGGATGTGATTGAGGATGAAAACCTGTTGGAGCATGCGCAGAAGGTTGGAAAAATACTTCTAGATGGTGCACACCGGCTGGCGGCCAAACATACCGTTATCGGAGACGTTCGGGGTCGAGGAATGTTTCTAGGGATTGATCTAGTTAAAGATCGAGAGAGTCGGGAACCTCACACAGCTCTAGCTCAGCATATTCTATCCTGTCTTAGGGCGGAGCGGATACTCCTGCAGTCGGATGGACCTCATAACAACGTGCTAAAGTTCAAGTCCCCCTTGGTATTCAGCGAAGAGAATGCCGCAACTCTTCTTGATGCGATAGACAGGGTTCTTACGCAGTATACTCAATCTGATTTGTAGTAAACGAGTATAGCTAGCAATATTTTAGCAAAATCTAGCATTTTTGCTTGTTTTTCTTCAAACTTCAGATGAATTATTTAAGAATAATGTAAGAAAGCAAATAAAAACTAATTTCAACACAAAACTTTAAAAGCTTTTTTTATTATTTTTGATCTATATATTGCAACACCGTTTAAATTTCAAACTGCAATAAAATCAAAAACTTATTAAACCTGTGAAATTAAATATAATTAATAATATATCTACAATGTTCATATAATTATGCACATACTATGTATGCAGTTGGCATTTAGTATAACTTTAGATAAAATAAATATAATTATATTCTATTATTTAATGAATAAAGGGTGCTCCGCATCTTTCTTAAAATACATAAATATCGAACTAAGATTCGAGAACACACCTCACTGAAGAATGAAGATTGGTCCATGACAAATGGTCCATGAAACATTGTGTATGAGGATGTTCATTTTTTTTTTATTGAACAATAAATTGAATAAATATCGAAATGTGTTCTAATGTTTGACAATAAAATGAAAATTTTATTAATTAAAGAGACTGAAGACATTATTTTAAGTGACCCTTCATTAATTAAGTTGTCATGTCCAATTCACAACAGTACCTTTTAAACCATAGATAAATAAATAAACATAGATAGCTTATGTTCGTAAAATAACCAAGAATTGTACAGTCCGCGAACTCATACTTCTAGGGGTCAAAGTGTACTTCAATGATAAGCGGGTGGTTTGGTGTTTTAATGGATTTCATAATTATTAAACCACTAAGGAGTGAATTTTGAGAATATTAAATTATCAAATTACCATATTGACGAGAACTGAAGAAGAACATGAGGACTAAACTAGCTTAAATTTCTCTCTACAGAACTCATGTACACCACAAGTACTCAATGACATAAGAACAGCCAATGTTCACAACCGACCTCTGTTACATTTATATCTGTCAAGATGAAAAATGTCGTCTTATGCGCAATCTATCTTTATCTATGGTTTAAACCTATCACTGATCAAGGATAACGGACCATTTCTAAACAGAAACGCATGTGTAATTGTTCAAAACTTTGTTTGTGAGCTGTTTCTATTTAAGAAATAGTAATATTTACTTTCCAAAAGTCGCAGAAAATGAATATTTTCATTTGATTTTTTAAAATCGCGTTGGGCATAGAAAATTCTGGATTTCCAAGAAATATATTATATATGAAGTCAGCTGCACTGAGTTCGCACCGTACGCTAGCGTAAACTCTAGGTTGAACCCTCATAGGTAAACAAACACGGAGTCGAAGGTTTAAATCATGCATTCCTTTCTTTGCAAGGGGGTCACTTGAAATTATGCTTACAGTCCCTTTAAAATAAAACAAAAAAAGAAAAAGTTTCTCAGTCCTAATGATTTGTACAAAGAGTCTCCTTCAGCATTGACATTGAGTTAGGACAGTAATTTTTCATTCTGGTCTTTAATATACAATTACAGGGTGTCCTAGTAGTCTTTAATATACAATTGCAGGGTGTCCTAGTAGTCTTTAATATACAATTACAGGGTGTCCTAGTAGTCTTTAATATACAATTACAATGCACCGAAAAATCCGGTTCATTTGAAGTGCAGGATTTACTTTAATCAAAACTTGAAAAAAAATGCATATTGCATTAGACTATAGAGGGCAGAACGGGACGGTACACCAAATAAAATACTGGGTGTTCCACGAAACATGAAAGTTAGTGAATAGTTTAAAATTTCCTCTTTCGTTAAAGAAGATTACAAATTTTGTTAAAACCCTAAATAAAGTCATGAACCTTTTAGCTTGTTAATCGATTTTACTGAAGGATAAAAACCGTAATTGAATACAAAATTAACCAGAAAATGATTTACTGAAGAACTAGTTTTTGCGTAACAACAATAACAAAGATTGTAAACAATTACAAAAATGATAAACAGACATCTGGCGCATCTCTGGCGTTAGATGAAGATTCACCGTATACTAACTCATGTTTGTTTACATTAGATCGTCTGCCTTTGTTATTGTTCTTACGCAAAAACTAGTTCTTCAGCAGTCCAAAAACGTCACATCAAAGTGTACGGAAACCCTATCACCCCCTCCTTCTATTCAATTCTCCTTGTTGTCAAGGATTCAGATAGAAAAGTCATGAACAAAGTAGTATCATGACACTCACACAAGTTTCAGGAATCTCTAGTATCACATCTCAAATTATAATTCTGCTGCGTTCCCTGCACTCTGTGTTTGTTTACAAACACTTGTTCTCCGTCACGTGCGTAGAGTGCGCTCTCATCATTCTCAGTTCTCCGTTACGCGCGTAAGATTCTGGACCTGGGTGATACGCAGAGAAATTATTGTTTTGATACACCGCGCTCTACAGAGTAATATGGTGAGACTTCAACCTGAAAGGGACTTTGAAGATAATTTCACCGTACAAGAAAGGCATAACTGATTCACAACGGTACCCTGTAAACATTTGGTTGATCAAAATAAAAGATATCCTTATTTTTCTGTTAAAGTTACAAGTGGGTGGATTTATGCTAGTTAGACGTTGAAGGAAATTATAACGATTGAACAGTTTTTAAGATGGAAAAATTACGATATCATTCCCGTTCTTGATCAGGTAAAGGTTTTAAAGTTAAACCAATGTGAATCGGACATACTTTTCTCTCTTTTTTTTACGCGGATTACCTTGAAGTTAGTACAGTGTGCACACTTTAACAAAATGTACATAAGTGAAATTAAAGTTTTTATTTTAAAAACTATAATTAGTAAAAACATTATAATTAATTCTATTCAATTCATTTCATGAAGGAGAATTATTTTGTCTTAATACAACTTGTTAAATAATTTCACTGGACAGAGATCAAAGTGTATTTTTGGTATGCTGGTAGCTGGAACGAAGAGAGAGAGGGGTGTATAATATATTTAGCACATCTGACATTGAGATTGATCTTTATAGTGTTATCTTGACATTGATCTTTAGTGTTATCTTGACATAGAACTCTTGTGCATGTTATCTAGACATTGATCCCAGTGTTATATTGACATTGATTTCTAGTGTTATCTTGACATTGATCTCTAGTGGTATCTTGACATGGATCTCTTGTGTTATCTTGACATTGATCTCTAGTGTTATCTTGACATTGATCTCTAGTGTTATCTTGACATGGATCTCTAGTGGTATCTTGACATGGATCTCTAGTGGTATCTTCACATGGATCTCTAGTCTTATCTTGACATGGATCTCTTGTGTTATCTTGACATTGATCTCTGGTGTTTTCTTGACATGGATCTCTTGTGTTATCTTGACATTGATCTCTAGTGTTATATTGACATTGATATTTAGTGTTATCTTGACATGGATCTCTAGTGTTATCTTGACAATTATCTCTTGTGTTATCTGGACATTGATCTCTAGTGTTATATTGACATTGATATCTTGCGTTATCTTGACATTGATCTCTAGTGTTATCTTGACATTGATCTCTAGTGTTATCTTGACATTGATCTCTAGTGTTATCTTGACATTGATTCGTAGTGTTATCTTGACATTGATCTTTAGTATTATCTTGACATTTGATTTCTAATGTTATCTTGACATGGATCTTTATAGTGTTATCTTGATATTGATCTCTAGTGTTATCTTGACATTGATCTTTAGTGGTATTTTGACATGGATCACTAGAGTTATCTTGACATGGATCTCTTGTGTTATCTTTACATTGATCGTTAGTGTTATTTTTACATTGATCTCAAGTGTTATCTTGACATGGATCTCTAGTTTTATCTTGACATGTATCTCTAGTGTTATCTGGACATTGATCTCTAGTATTATCTTGACATTGATTTCTAGTGTTATCTTGACATGGATCTCTTGTGTTATCTTGAAATGCCTTGATCTCTAGTGTTATCTTTACATTGATCTCTAGTGTTATCTTGACATTGGTCTCTAGTGTTATCTTGACATTGATTTCTAGTGTTATCTTGACATTGATCTCTAGTGTCATCTTGACATTGATCTTTAGTGTTATCTTGATATTGAACTCTAGTGTTATCCTGACATGGATCTCTTGTGTTATCTTGACATTAATCTCTAGTGCTATCTTGACATTGATCTCTATTGTTATATAGACAGTGATCTTTGGGGCAACATAGGCTAAAAAATCAAAACATTTTGGTTTTTTTAAATCGATTTTATATTCATTTTTTTATACCACTGGCAACGCCGGGGACTAGAGCTAGTATATATATCATATATTGTATGATTGACCTCCAATGGTGTAACATATGTAAACTGAAGATAATAACTCCAAGGTTTGACGTTATATAATCCCCGCACAGTATTTAATTGTGGGATCCTTGCGTCTATATTAATCTGTATATGGAGGAGAAGGTAAACCATGAGAAACCAGAGAATATCCTCTCTGTCTCCAGGTTTAGGTTTATCTCTACCCTAGATCATGAGCTGTCAACCTAAGAATGGAAATATCGTGGATAAATTAGATAAATATATCCCGAGTATCCTTCAGCATATTGTTTATGATACACTGAGAATCAGACAACTTTGAAATAGAAGGACGCCATTTTTGCTACTTTTAGGTTTATATTACTGATCCAGGGGGAGGGGGGGGGGGGAAGGCTCTGTCCCAATAACCCCCCCCCCCCGTATACGCCTCTAAGCCCAGTTGGAACTCATTTTGAAGTAATTTAAACCAGTTCAAATCTGTATTTGCTTAAAATTCCCATTTTGAGTAAAATTGGTCCACTCTTTATTTAGAACGTTATATATATACCTTATTCACAACGGTACCCTACAAACCTTTGTCTGTTCACGGTTATAGTTGTTCTAACTAAAAATAGAAAATTTTCAATTGCGGTTGCGAGACAGGGAAGAAAATAGCCAGAACTTATCTAATTTCATTATAATGAAAAAAGTTATATACTTAAACGTTAAATTATGTGCAAAGTTTCTTTAAGTAAATTTTTTTGTTTAAAATATTAGGATTCAGGAGATTCCTTTTTTGTTTAAAATATAAGGATTCAGGACATTCATTTTTGTTTGAAATATTAGGATTCAAAACATTCATTGTTTGGTAAAAATATTAGGATTCAGGAGATTCCTATTTTGCTTAAAATATTAGGATTCAGGACATTCATTTTTTGCTTAAAATATTAGGATTCAGGACATTCATTTTTTGTTTGAAATATTAGGATTCAAGACATTCATTTTTTGGTAAAAAATATTTGGATTCAGGAGATTCCTTTTTTGTTTAAAATATTAGGATTCAGGACATTCATTTTTTGTTTATAATATTAGTTAAGTATATACTGACGTATAAGTTAAATTAAATATGTAAAGTGGAATAGAACTTAGAAAACTGAGAATTTAAATCTTAATCTGCATTTTGAAAAACTTTAATCATTCATTTATTTAGTTATTTAGATTCTTTTAATTTTTTATTAAAATTTTGAAAGAAATAATGACCAAAGAAATCGAGTTTTTGCCACAAACTCAAATTTTGATATTCTTTGTAAAACTAATGTTGCAAGCCTTTGATATTGGAACAAAATCAAAAATTTAAAACTTAATATCTTTAGAACTCGATGTTGTAAACCTTTGATATTTCAAACTCAATTTATTTGATCTAACAGAATTCATAGTTTGAAATATCTAAGGTCTGCAACATTTGGTTCCAAAGATATAGTGATTAGAAAATCAGAGTTTTTGGCAAAGACTCAATTCTTTTAGATTATTTGATCTTACAGAATCTATAGAGTTAAAAAATCTAAGTTTTACGACATTTGGTTGCAAAGATAAAGGTGTTATAAAATCAGAGTTTGAGTCAAAGACTCATTTCCTTTTGTTTCCACTTTGACACATATTAAAAGCTAGTAAGCTGTTGCAAATTTAACCATTTGTAACAAATTTAGCAAGTTGATTTTCTGTTTCAAATTATCAGCCCCGAACTGCCGAATAATAATATGTAAATTTCAAATTTTCAAAATTTGTATTCATCATCAGCCAATTCATCTTAGAAGACTGTTTCACAGAAACTGAGTTCTTGCCACTAATTCTGAGTTTCTTATCCCTATATCTTTGTAACCCAATTTATAATGCGCTTTATGCACAAAATTTGCGTAATTTTCGCGCAAATTTTGTGCATGAAACTCATCATAAGTTTTGCGTGTTTTTGCACAATTTAGTTTGTGCAATTTGCACAAAACGTTTACGCAAAACATGATATTTTTAAGCAAATTGACCAAAATTGATAGTTTCAGCACAAAATCAAACAACTGAAGGTTTATTAAAAAATTTGCATGAAAAAAAAATTATTATAATTTTAATCTGAATTCTTTTAGTTACAAAAACTTCAAATTGAAGAACAAAAACTGATAAAAAGAAATTGAAAATTGAAAATTGATGCATAGATTTTTTTAGATGTCTGAATTTTTGTATGGTGGCAACTTTTGATATTTAAAATGTTGTCTACTTCTAGTCGAATGCGTATGATTGAAATATAAAAGGTCTATTATTTATGCCCACTGAGATAAAGACAACCCTAAGTCATCAAATTTCTACACCGTCTAAACTTTAAAGTGTCGCAACGCCTTGGTCTTTGGTTTTATCTCACAACTCACTAATCCTTTTTTCTAGGCCTAGACATATACATTTTAATGATGCTACGCATCTGTTTCTACTTTCAAGCTTTTAATGAGAAATTGTACCGCTAAATTGCGCAAAACAGAATAACGCAAAAGCTGAATATAGCAATTTTGCACGAAATTAAGTTTGATAATAATTGCGCAAAGTGCTATTTTTTTGCGCAAAAAACGTAGCGTAAAGAAAGCAAACATTTTCGTTTTCTTTCGCAAAAATTGCTCAAAGTTTTGCGAATGGATACCCTAGTCTGCAGTTCTTATAAATGGTCTCGATTGATTGTTCTAACTTCTGATATCTGGTTGATATTGAATTGTCCAGGAGAGAGTTTAGGATGGATTGTATGATTGCTCAACATTATAAACCCTCGTCAGCTGCAAATTACTTTAGACCTGATGCTACTGGGAGGGAGGGGGGGGGGTCACGATATTTGTGTGAAAGTTGGGGAGATGGAGGGGGTGATAAAATGGATAAAATATGAGTTGAGTAAAACCTATTTTTGAATTCATTTAGAATTTTACGTTTTCTACTTTTCATACTTTTTTATCTGATTTTTTCATTTTTCTTCTTTATTATCCTACTCATATCCTTTATATAATACTCATATCTTCTTTTTTATCCTACCCTTATCCTCTATATCATCCTACTCATATCCTCTGTATTATCTTACTCATATCTTCTATATCATCTTACTCATATCTTCAATATTCATCCTACTCATATTCTTTATATCATCATACTAATATCTTCTATATTCATCCTACTCATATCTTCTATATTCATCCTACTCACATCCTCTATATTCATCCTACTCATATCTTCTATATCTTCCTACTCATATTTTCTTTATTCATCCTACTCATCTCTTCTATATTTATTCTACCCATATCTTCTATATCATCCTACTCATATCTTTAATATTTATCCTACTCATATCTTCTGTATTCATCCTACTCATATCTTCTATATTCATCCTACTCATATCTTCTATATTCATCCTACTAATATCTGCTATATTCATCCTCCTCATATCTTCTATATTCATCCTACCCATATCTGCTTTATCATCCTACTTATATCTTCTATATTCATCCTACCCATATCCTCCATATTCATCCTACTCATATCCTCTATATTCAATTTTCATACTACTCATATCTTCTATATTCATCCTACCCATATCCTCAACATTCATCCTACCCATATCTTCTTTATTCATCCTTCTCATAGCTTCTATATATGCATGCTACTCATATCCTCTATATTCATCCTACCCATCTCCTTTATATTCATCCTACTCTTATCTTCTATATTCATCCTACGCATATCTTCTATATTCATTCTACTCATATCTTCTATATTCATCCTACTCATATCTTCTATATTCATCCTACTCATATCTTCTATATTCATCCAACTCATATCTTCTATATTCATCCTATCCATATCTTCTTTATTCATCCTACTCATATCTTCTATATTCATCCTACTCATATCTTTTTTATTCATCCTACTCATATCTTCTATATTCATCCTACTCATGTCTTCTATATTATCCTACTCATATACGCTGTTTTAAATAATTATCCTACTTTTTAAAATAAATTGCTCTTTAAACAAAAATAAAAAAATATTTTTAGAAATAAAGGTTACTTACACAACAGATTCTCTTCCTCTTAAAACATGAATTTACATTTTTATGTTATAATCAAATATTTTTGGAATTCTTTTGTAAACAAACATTTATCTTATCTTTATGTTTTTTATTACAACTAGGCTTTTAGGGCGCATCGCGCCCATCTTCTTTTTCAACTTTTAATTGTGGCTTTATCCGTTCGAGCAACTGCTCTGTGTACACAAAAACACTTTTTTAATTTGCGGATTTCATAATATTTTTTAGCGCATTTTCATAATTATTGGCCATAAACCTTTCCTGGGCCACATGAGGTCACACACAAAATTTAGGCCTGATCGGTTCAGCCGTTTTGACGTTTATAGGATACGTTTTTTCTCACGGCTTTTTCACATCCTTGTGTCAATAAAAAATGTTTTATATAAAGAAGATGAGACGGCAATATTAGTAATAAATTATTGGAACTGAAAATACAAAATGATTAATAGTTTAATTTTGTTCCGCTTTGCGTTCATCCTCACTTCCGTGTAATAATGTAGTTGAAAAATTAGCCCTGTAGAATGTTTAAGAGATAATTACCTATAATTTATGCTAAAAGTGATATTTGTCCATGCAAATGTACAGAATGCATAATTTTGATTTAAACAATACATCTATAAACTTATTATTAATAAAATGTCTAATTACAGGATTGAAAACATGAAACAATGAGAAGACACGAAGTTTTAGTTTTTCAAGGAGTTCTCCTGGTTCTCCTCTCCTCCTTCTCATTCTCCCTCAAGGAGTTTAATTTCAATAACGGAGTTCGGAGAACGACCAAGGGTCGAGGTGTGAACGGAGGAAATGCTTTGTTTGACCCGGAGACAGGAGAGTTTAAACGGAACCGTCCCACCCTTAACAAGGATAATGAGGACCTGGAGATAGTAAACCGAGCTCGTCTCATGAGTCTCAAGTCCAGGGAAAACCCGGATACTAAACCCGTCCTGAACAAGGTTCTCAGGAAAAGAAAGATCATTAGAAAGCCAGTTTATAGGTTGGTAAAAAAGTAAATTTTCAGACAATTTAATTAAAACAGATTGTTTTTTCATATTTATTTCAAAATTATAATTATAACAAGGAAACCCTTCTAGTTAAGTCAACAAAGTTAAATTTTAATCTGATGTTTCACATTACCAAAGTTTATGAAAGGTTGTAGGAGTTGTAGAGAGGTTGGGAATATATCATACCATATCATACATCAGTAAGACATTTTCTTGGTTGCAATTTGCGGAGAAAACCCAGAAAAAATATTAAAGGCTGCATTGAGTTCTGCCACAAACTCTGATTTTCAAAACCAAATATCTCTGAACCTGATGTTTTAGAAGTTTGATATTTCAAAATATGAATTCTGTTTGATCAATAAGTCTGAGTTTGAAATAAATATCATCAGGTTGCAAAAACATAGAGATTAGATAATTTGATTTTGTGACAGAAGCTCAATTTCTTTATGATTTCACTTGAAAATTATTTATCAATATAAGTTTAACGCATGCAGTCATGAAACCTTTTTTCAATATATTCTGAACAGTGTACAAATTAAACTGTTTCTAGTCTGAAACGTGTCCCCCTCCCCTCCATCCCCGCCCACGATTTAAAAAACTCGTGAAAATACGGCTCGGGTCTAAGTTGTCGTTGGGCCTTATTTACGACTTGAGTTTTCGGATTCAAGCTGCATCTTATTTTCCACAGAGTTGAGTTCAAAAAACCGGGTTATTTGGCGGATTTTCATGGAAGGAATTGGCGCATTCCAGGTTTTTATGAGAACAAGACTCAACATTGAGCCCTATTCTCTACTAAACCCAACCAAGGTCGGTTTCATTTTCATTGGGCCGAACTCCTTAATTCGAGCCGAAGATCTTGCAGCTGTCAATTAAGTGACACAACCTGTCGTCAGAGTCGAAGATTGGGTCTTAAGGTCGGGTGTAACGAACAACGGCTCAACGGGCTCAGGAACTTTCAAATATTTTTCCAGAAAAAAATGTTCGATTAATGCTTTAAAGAGCGTGAAAGAAATTGTCAGAATTAACACTTGTTAAGAAGAAAAAACGACGATATCCTCCGTAATGTTTTTAACTAAAGTTTAAGGTATCCTCAGTGAATCGGAAATAACGTAGTTTATCTTTTTTGAAAGATGTTCTTACCTGATCTCTAAAACCTTTGAACTGACTCCGCAACTAATGAAAAAGTTTGAAGAACTTTAGTTTTCTATTTCTAGGAGTTCAGGAGAACACAAAGAAGAGAAGGAGGAGGAGGATTCATCCCCGTCGGAGACAATCAGCTCCGGTTTAAAGAAGAAGAATGTTGAATACAAAACTAGCGACTCATGGCGGAATTCAAGGAATCAGAACAGGAACAAAATTTCCAGGTATTTTCCTCATGAGTCGCGGCATGAACAATTGAATATTCTATGAATACCATTTTCTTTTTCTTTTTTTCTCTTTTCTTAAACAAAGCCCCTTTAAATTATCACAATTATTTTTAATCTTGAATGAAAACTGAAAATATTTAAGAAAAGATGAATAATGTTTTAAATAAGATTTTGAAAATTTTATTCAAATTTAAAATCCAATCAAAATATTTAAACTGTATTTATTTGATGAAAAACATATTGTATTTCACTGAAGATATACTTTTGGAAAGATATAAAATTTTTAAAAAACATTGCCATATAAAATTAGATTTCACAATCGATGAAAAACTATCTTTTTTTTGCTGAAAATCTGTACTAACATTCCTTTAATTCAATTCTTTTGAGATAGATTTTTCAAGAAAGATTCTTTGGAACAATTAAAACAATTTCTTGATAATTGAATTTTAAAAATTAAATTGCAATTTTATATTAACATGAATTAAATTATCTTTAAATGTTCCGTATTTTAAGATTTATAATTTAACGTGGAAAAATTAAAATGTAAAGTAGAAGCTAATTATTATTATTTTTTAAATAGATTTTTACTGAGAACGCAATTTCACATGAAAAATTCCTATAGAGTTGCAAACTAGCTTCAAAACGGAATCATTAACACTTTTTAAGAAACAACAAGTAATAAATATCATGAAACATATATGAAACAAGTATTAGATTCTAACAATTTCTTTCTTTATCTCTGTTGCATAATTGCGCATGTCCCTTTTATAGAGAACACACTAGACACTTGAAAATTATAAATTTTCAGAAAAAAAAGAACATCTTTTGAGAAGAAGTTTACTGTCGTGAATTGGGCTTTTTTTCAAGTTTTTTTTTGAAAAAGAGCTGACAAGATTTACTAGGCTTATAAACAGAGATCGCACAGATAGAGAAAGTCAAATTCATACGACTAAGTGGTGCGACTTCTCTTAGCCACGGACTTTTGAATTTCCGATCCGGGTCAACCTTTCCGGTCCCAGTTTGTACTGCACCGCACGGACATTGGGTTAATAAAGAAGACAATTAACAGGACTAGCCGGTGCAACAAGGTTGACGCGGTCAGACTTTATGCTTCATATAGGTTGAATTTACTTTTACTTAAGGGGCAGAGGTGCGTGTAGCTTCTCTAGTTATGATTTCCCGCACAAGTATGAGAAAGCAAACTTAACTAAAAATTCAAAACGTTTTTGTTCTTCTAAAACTAAAGTAAGAACAGAGATGATTTGAATTTTTATACACAACCGAATAACTTTGCTTTAAATCAAAACTAGAGGTGCCAAGAGGTCACAAAAGCAGTCTAGAAATTTCGCATTCTCCTTCTATAAAGTTCACAGTAAAAATTTACTTTAATAAGAGGAGTTGTGGTTGAAAAATATAAATTTTAAATCTTGCCTGCACAATAAACTTTTGTTTGACGAATCAATGAATACGCTTAGTTCGTTAATTGTTCCAAAAATGTGGGTATCATGTGGATTTTAAAACAATCCCTTTATTAATTGGTACCTTGTACACAATACTGGAACATCTGAACAGTCCCTTATAGTAAAAAAGAATTTAGTTTGCTTATTATCAATTACCCAGACAATTGAAAATATGTAATACAATTATATCAAAATACATAAACATACATTATTTATGTAAATCACTTTGTTATTATTCTTTTATTCTTGATACTTTGGAAGAAATATATATATATATATGTATCTCCAAGAAGCTTGAACTAGATATTACTAAATATTCCCTCTTCATGCCGTAGAGCCGTTTCTGAAGTCTCATCCTTTCTGGTTAACCCTGTGTTTCACGGTTTGCTCAAAAAGTTTTATTACTCTATATTTGACATTATTTTTTCCTAGAGAACGGAAGGAGAAGGAGGAGAAGGATGAGAAGGATGAAGAACTATCTGAGTCATCAAGTGCACCGAACCTTCTTCCCCCCTCGGACTATATAGGGATCCGTCCTGCAGGCTACCAAGGGTTGAGAAGGCACCCTGAGAAGGATACCTGGAACCCTGATCAATATAAACATTTCGACAATCCAGAGGAGGTTCTACTTCGCTCAGGATTTCATACACAGGTTAGAACAAAATAATTAAAAAAGATTGGAAGGGCTGAAAACATATTTTCAAGGGACCCTCCATACAAAAACGGCAATGCCTGATTTTCAACTGTGTCAAACACAGATACAAAAGTATATTCGAAATATTGTGTACTAGGCTTTTAGGGAACTTCGCGCCCATCTTCTATTCCAGTTGTGAGCATGTTCTCTTTGTAAGCATTGTAAAACAAACCAAAGAATCTCACGGATTTTATAAAAAAAAATCGTGTATTTTCAAAATTTTCATAAATCGAATTTCGTTCGAAGCAATTTTTTGAAAATTCAATCATCCATAAACCTCCACCGGGGTCTCGCGAGATCCCACAAAAAGTTTGGACCCGATCTGTTTAGCCGTCTTGAAGTTTATTGGATACAAACGGATGTCATCTTTTCAAGATTTTGATGAAACTCCTTCACAATAACCCTGAGGCAGAAGCCCAGCGGAGTTTCGCGCAGTCGACGTAGAACAGGCTCTCTCTGTCTTGTGATTCTACGCCGACTGCGCGAAACTCCTCTGGGCTTCTGCCTCAGGGTTATTGTGAACGAGTTTCATGCAAATCTTGAACTGACGACATCTAGTGTCCTATCTGTTATTTTAATTAATCTATGGTTCTTCCATAATAATCCGTTTCTTGTAATTGTCGTTCAATAATCCTTTTCTGGTTTATATATATAATATTATAAATTATATATAGATTACCATTATACAAAATCCAGCATATATATATAAACCTAGACAATTGAACTTTTTTCTTTATGAAAAACTTTTCTAGGAGAATGATGTTCTCCTATAAAAGTCGTTTTTGTTAATTTACAATTAAAAAGATTTTTGTGATTGCTTTCCAACGTGGTGATTAGAGCACCACTGTTCTTTTTAAATCGTTTTCAAACTTATATAAAGTTTTCATTTTCGTTGATCACTATAAATCTTTGCCATAGATTTTCTAATTCTAATATATTTAAAACCTAGTGTCGTAGACCTTAGATATTTCAGACTTTGAAACCTGTTTTATCAAATAATCTAAGTTTGAAAAATCAAAGGTTAAACCATCAATTTGCAACGATATAGGGATTAGACAGATTTTGATATAATTCGATCCTATATGATGAACGACTGGTCATCAAAATTTGCACGATTCAACAGAATAAAAACGAACAGTTGGAATAACCGAGCTCTAAACCAAGATTGGGTTTCCATTAATTTTTACAATAAATATTAAATATGTTTATAGGTATTGCAAGCTGAAGTGCCCGGCGTTGCCGGTGGAATTTTAAAAACACCATGAAAGAAAACAATTTTCAAATTTTTGTAGGCTTTGTGACCCAAGATCTTTCTAAAAAATTCAGCCAATTCGGTCCAGCCGTTTGGCCAGCCATAGCTAACATATCCATGTATCAATAGACGCAATGTTTCGTTCTATTAGGACTCATCAGTTTGGCACAATTCGTCGTATTTTGATTTTGCAGTTGGCGGGGCTTGAACCGTGAATCCTTGGATTAAGCATCAAACACGCTAACAACTGCTCCATCAAACCCAGATGATGAGTAATGAAATAGGGACCAAAGAGCTCAAAAAACTCATTAAAAGTTGAGGCGTTGCATAATATTAATTAATACACCTGTCCATTGCCACAGAGTGCTCAAGTTGAAATATATATGTGCGAAGAGCTTTATATA
This sequence comes from Eurytemora carolleeae, assembly GCF_000591075.1. Lineage (NCBI taxonomy): Eukaryota > Metazoa > Arthropoda > Copepoda > Calanoida > Temoridae > Eurytemora > Eurytemora carolleeae. The sequence continues at coordinate 108,790 of NW_019396426.1, read as the reverse complement.
AAAGATTATGGTAATCATTATTCTATTTTAATTTTAGGATTTATCAGATGAACTTCCGCCCCCCTCCTATGACTATACAATAGGTAAATATTTAAGTTCAAATATGCATTTAATTGTTTTTATTTTCTCTCACATTGACTTTTTACAGGATTGATTGATTTATAATCAAGTTAATGTCTTCAGAAAGACGTTTTTATTAAATTAACTTATTTACCTTTCCCTTCATACTCTCTCTTATATAAACGTATTACAAATTACAATCCTATATATCGAAAACATGTCTCGGGTATCTCTGGGATCCCTGGTATCCCTGGTATCCCTGGTATCCCTTTTATCCCCGGTATCCCTGGTATCCCTGGTATCCTTGGTATCCCTGGTATCCCTAGTATCCCTGGTATCCCTGGTATCCCTGGTATCTCTGGTATCAAATTTAGTTGGAGGATAATTATTGAAATTTTGTTCATCAATAAACCTTCCCTGGGGTCACGTGAGGTCCCGAACAAAATTTGGGCCCGCTTGGTTCAACCTTTTTGACAATTATTGGATACAAACAAACAAACAGACAGTCAAATAGGCAAGCAAAGTATAAATATAGTTTAAGTATTCGTTGTACGGTTTTAGTTGAAATAAGACATTAATAAAAGTATTTAGATATCAACTATTTGAAAACAATCTTCTCAGAGTTTTTGTTGTATTTAGCTTAATAACATAAAAACTTAATAGCATAGTAGGGTGAATTATTGTTTCAATTAACTTTTTAGTTGTTGAAAGGACAATACATAATTTTAAATAAAATAATTTATGGATAATAATAGTTTGATGAATTGTTTTTATCTATGTAACCTTGCAGTATATGTGGGATAAGGATGACTAAATTCAACTGGTTCAACCTTCAAACTTACTCTATATAGTCAATATATGCATATATTATCGTAATAACATAATTTTACATTTTCTCTGAAATTGAGGGAATGCAGATGTAATTTCAAATGGCATGTCTGATTAACAATGGTTCCCTTTAAACCTCTATCCGATTAACAATGGTTCCCTGTAAACCTATATCCTATTATCAATGGTTCCCTTTAAACCTCTATCTGATTAACAATGGTTCCCTTTAAACCTCTATCCGATTAACAATGGTTCCCTTTAAACCTCTATCCGATTATCAATGGTTCTTTTTAAACCTCTATCCGATTATCAATGGTTCCCTTTAAACCTCTATCCGATTAACAATGGTTCTTTTTAAACCTCTATCCGATTAACAATGGTTCCCTTTAAACCTCTATCCGATTATCAATGGTTCTTTTTAAACCTCTATCCGATTATCAATGGTTTTTTAAACCTCTATCCGATTATCAATGGTTGCCTTTAAACCTCTATCCGATTAACAATGGTTCCCTTTAGACCTCTATCTGATTAACAATGGTTCCCTTTAGACCTCTATCTGATTAAATAATAAAAAAATGTTCACTTTTCTTTCTTCATATGACTCTCTCTAGCTTAAGGAAACAAGTTACTTCTTTAAGAAATGATCAATTTTCAGCTAGAAATAAAGCGTATATCATTAATTCTTGATCAGAGGTTTAAACGGTATCTTTGTGAATCGGTTTACCACTCCAGAACTGGCTTTAGGAATCGATTAATTACCAAAAACTCTGATTTTCAAATCCCTAGATTTTGTCGTAGACTTTAGATATTTCAAATTATGAATTCTGTTAGATCAAATAACCGAAGTTCGAAATATCACAGGTTTTACACCAACAGATTGCAGATATGGGGATTATAAAATTCCATTGTTGGCAAAGACTCCATTCCTTTGCGTCTGCAGACGTAGACTCGTTGTCATATATATGATAATTCGATATATTTACACATTCTATATTTTTCAGGAGACTCGAGAAACTCTAATTTTCCTCAGCCCTCAAACCGTCCTAATCTATATTCCAATCATCAAATATTTCCAACACCCTTCCCCTCCTCATCCCCTAGCTATCCTACCTACAACTATCCGGCAGGGTCGGAGTATACCCCGGAGACAACCTTCAGTCCCTTCCCTGGGATATACTTCCCTCCTAAGGACGGAGAGGAGAAGAACCCGTTCTCATATGATTTTACGATTGGTGGAGGAGAAGGAGGAGTAGAGAGTGAGGATGTATCCAACCCAATTCTCTCATATCTAAACAAGGGTCCAGTTTCTCAGGTTAGGAAACTAGAAACAAGTCTAAATTTAAATTTATTTTGCTCTACGTCCAAGTTCTGCAATTGTTTCTTTGCCACAACTCTTATTTTAACCTCTATATCTTTAGAACGAAATGTCGTAGACCTCAGATTTTTCAAACAATAAGTGAACTGTTAAATCAAACAATTTAAGTTTGAAAAATAAAAGATTGTAAAGATACTGGGATTAGAAAACCTAAGTTTGTACCAAGGCTAAATAAATCTTAGATATATTTTTATGGTATGACTATTTAAAAAATTCAAAAAAGTTATCCAAGTAATTTTTCTTTAATTATAATTTTTTTGTTGTTGGGGGGCTATGTTAGTTTCTAAATAAATCTGATTAATCTTATTTATTCTCTAGGTTGGGAACCCATATAAAGGTCCTACAAGAAGTCCGTTCAGAAACTCTCCCTTCGCTCCAACCCAAACCCCGTATAGAAACTCTCCCAGTTCTCCCTCCTCCCCTACCCAGCTACCCTACCAGAGAACTCCGTCCTATAATCAGGTTGAAACTACTGAGATTAGGTTCCCAAACTTTCCATCCTTTCCCAAATCTCCGAGTAAACCTGCTAATCAAGAAAAGTCCTCTTTGCCTCAATATGATTACGATGAGTATGAGGATACTCCAGGAGATAATTACAGTCAGGAAGCATACAATCTTTACAAGCGACCGGAGAGAGCAAACCCTTCTCCAACCTTAAACCCAGATCAAACTGCTAAACATAACAAACATCAACAGAAATATAAACCAGAGATTAAATCTACAACAGACTCATTCAATAGTTTCTTTCCTGAGAGCTTTGATGATTTCTCTGGGTCCGAATCTGGGATTGGATTCTTCTCAAGTTGGGGAGATAAAATCACGGATGAAAGGAATCCAAAGAGAGAGATCAGCACCGAACCACCGAGGATAAAACTTCCATCTCCAGTAACATACACAACAACAACCTCTACTCCATATAGATCACCTAATTATCGGTCTCCTGTAAACTCTTACCCTGAGCTCTATTCAAGAAACCCAACTTCTTCTCCTTCTCCTCCTTCTCTGTTTAGCACAACTCCACCCCAACTTGTCCCAACACAATTTACCTACTCTACTCCTGGTCCTGCTCTCTATTCTACTCCAGGTTCACCTTCCCCATCCTCATTCTCTGACCAACCTCAATCCTTCTTCAGGTCCTATACTCCTGCTTCCTTCAATACACAACAGCACTTGGAGCTCAATAAATATACTCAATCCAACCCTTCTCAGGGTTATAACAGTCCACAACCAACACCAAGAACTTTCCCAGAATCTCCGGAATATTATGAACAGCGTTTGGTTCAGGAGAAAAATAAAGTACAAGCCTATCAGTCCATTCCACTATCGTATCAGCATACTCCAACCCCCCAGTCTTATCAACCAACCCCCCAGTCTTATCGACAAACCCCCCAGTCTTCTCAACCAACCCCTCAATCTTATCAACCAACCCCGCAATCGTATCAACCTACCCCTAAGTCATATCAACCAGCCCCGCAGACCTATCAATATACAACAATCTCTTCTTTAAACCCTGCTCAGGTTGCCTATTCTCCGACCGCAATGCCAAAGAGTTTTGTAAATCCTTCTCCAGGTTCCTTTTATAACCAGGAGCTCAGGAATCAAAATCCGTTTATCCAGACAGGAGTGGACTTAAGAGGGTTCTCAGAGAACGAGATCGGGTTCGATTTCTCCGGAGTTGATTCAAACAGGAACCAGATTAAAAGAAAGGCAGAGGGATTAGGCCTGCCTATGAAACCCTACAGTCCAGCTATCACCTTCCTCGGAGAAAAGCCTGAGCCTTACCCTAAAGAGAACCAGGAGAAATCTATTCCTAGGTAGGTTTAGTTCATATTCTAATCAGATATGAATAAAATGATAGGATTGAGGGGTCGAGACATCTTTCCGATAAAACTATATTTTAAATAGATACATTATAGATATGGTTTCAATACACAGAAATACATTTCAAAACTACACAAAATAAGTTTTAGAAAATTTTCAAACGATGTTATAATTTTTAACATTTTTAGAATAATTAACTTTAATGATTCAAATTTTTTGGCAAAGCTGTAAAATCAAATCCAAATCAATATATCTGTGTGAATTATAATGTCACAACACAGATTTTAGGGGAGGGAGGTAGACGGGAGGGGGAGGAGTGATGAGGGGAGGGAGGTAGACGGGAGGTTGAGGAGTGATGGGGGGGGGGACAAAGTTTAATATTTAATAAGGACTATGTTTTTTGTTAAACTCTCAATGAAACAGTTTCTATAAGATGTAACTGTATGGTACCCCCTCCCTCTCTCGCCCCGGAATCCTTCATGGTTAAACAGTTAAAACCTCCCATTACACACTAAACATTTAAGAAGATATTAAATGGGACTGTTATCGTGATTTCAAGTAAACATAATAAAGGGGAATGATCGATCCACAACAGTACACTTAAAACCTCTAACCAATCAATTCTGTGGAATTTTCAAGAATATAAATATTGCTATCTGATCTTGATCAGGCAATTAGCCTTTAAGGGTACCACAGTGAATCAGAAAAATTTCATTCATCCTTGATTAGGAAAAGGTTTAAAGGGTATAGTTTTGAATTGACATGTCGATTGATGATTAAAGGGTCACTTGAAAATACGTCTACAGTCCCTTTAAAGAAGAATGGAAGTTAAGTATATGTACAAATCAAGAACTCAGAAAAGGGATTTACTCTTTAAACAATGTTTTGTGATGGAGTAAATATTTTGATCTTTAAATATAATCAAAATATTTTCTTTCTGAAAACTATCAGATTTCCATAATTTGCAAATAATCCTTCAGATGAAAATACAGGGTGTTTTCTTAATCTTTTAAATACAGGGTGTTTTCTTAATCTTGTAAATACAGGGTGTTTTCTAAACCTTGTAAATACAGGGTGTTTCTTAACCTTGTAAATACAGGGTGTTTTCTTAATCTTGTAAATTTTGTAACTTCAATATCTTAATATATTTAATATCTAAAATAATCTTATTTCTAAAATAAAAAAGATAATTCATAAGTAAACTTGGTGACTATTTGCTTGTAGAAAGATGGTGAACACTTGAGACATCTTTCGAAATAATCATCAATTCGTTTTCCCAATTAAAACCTCCCCCATGATGTTATCAGAAAAATGTTATCATAGTTTTAAAACTAGTCAGAAGGAGAAGGTCAAATTTATGCTACACTATAACTACTCCAACTTTGTGACATTGTAGCTCCCCTTTGCTTTGATTTTTCTCACAAGTAAGTGAAAAGCACTCTATAATTCAGTTGCATATTGGAAATTTTTTATTCTTCTCAATAACTCTTCAAGTTAAGGTTGAAAACGTTAAAGATTTAAACTTTTGAAATAATGTTTAATCTAGATTAACGTCAGAAGGATAAAATTCACCAGATTAGAAACACCCTGTAAATTAATGCTTGATCAAGTTTCAAAAAATGTTTTCAAGAATGGATTTTTTATATTTTCTATTGAGAGAGACAGCGGCAAAGCCTAGTGAACCTGAACATATTTCAAGATTTTTCTATTTTCTATTTAAAGAGACAGCGGCGACGCCTAGTGAACCTGAACATATTTCAAGATTTTTTATATTTTCTATTCAAAGAGACAACGGAGAAGCCTAGTGAACCTGAACATATTTCAAGTTTTTTTTATATTTTCTATTTAGAGAGACAGCAGAGACTGAGAGGCCTAGTGAACCTTAACATATTTCAAGATTTTTTATATTTTCTATGTAGAGAGACAGCGGAGAAGCCTAGTGAACCAGAACATATTTCAAGTTTTTTATATTTTCTATTTAGAGAGACAGCGGAGAAGCCTAGTGAACCTTAACATATTTCAAGATTTTTTATATTTTCTATTTAGAGAGACAGCGGAGAAGCCTAGTGAACCTGAACATATTTCAAGTTTTTTATATTTTCTATTTAGAGAGACAGTGGAGAGGCCTAGTAAACCTGAACATATTTCAAGATTTTTTATATTTTCTATTTAGAGAGACAGCGGAGACTGAGAGGCCTAGTGAACCTGTACATATTTCAAGATTTTTTATATTTTCTATTTAGAGAGACAGCGGAGAAGCCTAGTGAACCTGAACATATTTCAAGATCTATATTGGATCAAAGAGAGCAGGTTATATTTGTTTATTAATAATTTCCTTTATCCTGTAAATAAGGGTGAGTTAATTATTAAATGTAAGATAATGACCCTTTTTCAGTCTCCCTCAATTGTTTTTTTTTTCGAGATTTCAAATTCAAATGCCTCGAAACGAAACGAGTCTTTTCCACAACTCTGATTTTATAATCTCTATATTTTTTCAACCCCATGTCAAAGACTATCAGTCCAAAGATTTAAACCATCAGGTTGCAAAGATATAGTGATTTGAAAATTTGAGTTTGTTAAAAAGACTACATTCCTTTGGAAGAGACAAATTTTTAAAAGACTGACATGGCCAAGAAAAATTGTTGAAACTCTGAAACTTTTCAAAAGAAATTGAGTTGATAGTGAAACAAACTCTGATTTTTCAATTACTATAATTTTACAACCCGATGTCGGGAATCTTTAATATTTCAAACTATAAATTCTGCAACACCAAAGTATATATGTATATCAAAGATTTTCACAATCAGGTTGTAAAGATTTAGGAATTAGAAAATTTAAGTTTTTTGGAAAACCTCAATTCCTTTTCAACAAAATTCATTTAAAAAAATAGAAAATAATCCCCTTTTTTAGATTTCTGTTTGTTTTCAAATATATTTTCTTTCTAAAAGTATTGTACAGTGTACACTATACAGAGATATATGATTTAATATCATTCTTTTTTCAACCAGCAAGAGCAATATTCTCAAAGTTCTAGACATCATACAAATTTATCTTTATTTGCAAAAAAGTTTTTCTTTGAATATTGCAATTCATATCTTGCTCCGGGGTGAATTATGACTTTGGTAAAATATTTATTACAATAACAATAATCCAGAAGTTTAAATTCGTCCATGTTTAATTAAATTAACATAAAATAGCAATATTTTTTTCTTACTTATTTATCTTAAAATTGAATTATATCCAAAATTATTTCTGCTGGAATATTTTTGTATGAATGAAACTTCTCAGATGTATCCATCTATCTCTCTTAGTAGAATATTTTAAGCATTAATAACTTCTACCAAACGCACTTTTGAGTTAAGAATATTATTTGCTCAGTAATAAAAAATACACAAATCAGGATGTAACGTGAAGGTTTTTTTAACCCACTAGCGGCTGAAGAATTTTTTTTTAGATTTTTCTTTGAAAATTTAATTAAGAATACTTATTATTGGTTAGATCAAGGAAAAAAAGTAAAAAATGCAAAAAAAAAATTTTAAAGGTGTTTTTTTAGGGATTTTAANCTTTGTCCCACCATGCAACCCGTATGCTACATATTAAGTCCCTACCTACACTGTACTTTGATTTTTGTCGACTGTTGTATTTAGTCTAAACTCACATATTATAAAACTGTATACCCACCCTGTGACAACTGAGGTGCCCTATAAGGCCAATTTATTTATGTATGGAAAAATGTAGTTCTTATTTCTAAAATAATGACAGAAAAATAATAAAAAAAAAATAATTTCAAAGAATAATTAATATTAAATTGAAAAACTTTTTTAAAACATTTTAAAATAGTTTTCTACTAAAAAAATTTACCATACCTTAAAGGCTGCTGTTTTTCGTTTTCCATAAATTTAGTTTAATTGTTCACACCTCAACTTTACACGGTTAAATAATTTGGAAGATGAGTAGGTAGAACCGTTTAACTGTACACATCTGTGTCCCATATTGTTTACTGTATCATAAAATGACTCCCTCGGAGATAAACTCAAAATTGAGGAAAATAGATGAGTTTTATGTAAAATAATTTATAGGGGACGTATAAGTCACCGCAGCCGCTAGTGGGTTAATCCGGTAACTATTTCGGTTTGCCTTCCGTAGTCTTTAATCTATTTTCTATATAATAAAACAAGACAAATTCGTATATATATATGTGTTGCGTATAGCCAGCCAAACGGCTGGACCGATTGGGTTGAAACTCATGGGTGGCCGGAGAGTGTTATAGGCTAAAATAAAAAGATTTTTTTATTTTAATTTTTTTTTAAAAATTTTTAATTTTTTTTCAAAAACTTTTCAAAATTGTTTTATTTTTTCTACGGACAACGCCGGGCCCGCTGCCCAGGTGTTAGTCCGATACTTCTAGTGAACCCGAGTTTCCTGTGTTTTATTTACATTTCTTGTTTAGACCGGCAAGAAGCGCCCACTAAATCAAGGAAAGAGAAGAAATTTAAACGACAAGGAAAATATTGTTCCTACACACAGAAGGACGGATGGAAGCAGGACGGATACAAGTGGGAAAGATACAAGTGAGACGGATACAAGCAGGACTAACTTGGATGAAATAAGGCTGGGAGGATCTACTCCAGCAAATCTCCAGGGAGCTCCCCTTAATCGTAAATCAACAGTTGGTTCTGATCCATACCGTTTCAATAATCCTAGAACAAGTATAGACCAGAACAGTGAACCCCGGCTTGCACAGAAAAACAATCCGCCTTCGAGACCTTTCTTTCAGGGTTCGGAGCAAAGAAATCCAGAGTTTGAATCCTCAGATCGATTTCAAAATCAAAGAAATTCAGGATTTGAATCCTCAGATCGATTTCAAAATCAAAGAAATTCAGGATTTGAATCCTCAGATCGATTTCAAGATCAGAGAAATCCAGAATTTGCATCCACAGACCGTTTTCAGGATCAGAGAAACCCAATTCACAAACTCCAAGGATGGAGTCAGGAGAAAAACTTTCCACCGCAAAGAAATCCTGTTTTAGCTCCGGGTAGTCAGGGATCAGAGCAAAGATTTGCGGAGAAACCCCGGTCCAATCCCAATAGTGGATATTCAGTCAATGTTTTTAATAAGAGTGGAGGACGCAGTTACACCATAGTTGATGGAGTTTACGGTCATCCATCTCCGAAACAAAATTTTCTCCGGAGACCAGGACCCGGAGAAAGCAGATTCCAATCCCAAGGGGTTGCCCGACCACCCCGAGGACTTCATCTAGGTAGTGGTAGTGAGCCTAAACAATCAAATAATTGGTCCAATGATAAACATTGGAAAAATCAACTCCAAGAATCTAGAGAAATATCTGATTCTCTACCCTTCCTTTTATAATATTATTATTCGGATTATAAAATAATACAGATATCAAATATCCCAAAAGTACTTTTTCAAAGTTTTTAAAAGAAGAAAATTTGGGAAGGAGTTGAGTTTTATCCACAAACTCTGATCTTCTAATCCTTATTTCTTATTCATTCCTTATTTTATAGACCTTTGATATTTCAAACTATGAATTCTGTTAGATTAAATAGTCTAAGTTTGAAAAATTAAACACATTCATGTTGCAAAGGGAATAGAAAATTGGAGTTTGTGGCAACAACTCAATTCCTTTTATTTTGTGTTTTTATCTTTATAAAAAACGCTAATATGATATGATGAACATGATGTAAATATTATCAATATTTAATTTGTTTTTGTAAATACTAATGGTAATAAAAGGTCATATGTTTCTGTAAATACATAATCAAATGTGTGTAAGAGTAACTTTGAATGATATATTTCTAGGTGTTTTTATAATACATAATATATATATATCTAAGTGCATTTTGAATAGTTAAAAGACTGCAGGCATAATTTCAAGCTATCCTCAATGTAAATATGTTAATGTGATCACAATACATTTGAAAACATTTCAATAATGTTGAAGATATTTTTTTTCCTAAGTTTAATTCTGATCATTTTTGTTTCCCTGTAGTATAGAAATGCGCAAGTCACTTTTGTATAGAGAAACCACAATGAAAAATAATCAGCTTTCAAAATTTTAAACATTGCAATTCATACTTGTTCACACACAGCTTTCAAGGATATCGTTACACGGAAGTTTACTCGAAATTATGCTTACAGTCCCTTTAAGGATGATAATGTGGTTGAACTAGGGATAAAGCTTTATGATTTATGTATTATCCTGAAGTCCAGGGTTGGTTTATCTACCACAAATATTGACAGATTTAACTTTTAAATACATGTAAACCGCAGGGAGGTTCCTCATGTACAATCAAGTGATTATCACAAATGATTGATTTTCCCAACATAGGTTCAGGAAAAGGTTTAGCTGTTTAGTTTTAGGTTCAGGTTTAGGTTAGGTCCAGTTTTAGGTTTCAGTTCAGGTTCAGGTTCAGGTTCAGGTTCAGGTTCAGGTTCAGGTTCAGGTTAGGTTCAGGTTCAGGTTCAGGTTCAGTTTCAGGTTTAGGTTCAGGAGTAGGTTCAGTCAGGTTTAGGTCCAGGTTTAAATTTATATTCAGATTAAGGTTCAGGTTTATAGCCACGTTCAATTTGATGAAAATATGTTCAGGTTTAAGTTCAGGTTCAGGTTCAGGCTTAGATTTAGGTTTAGTTCCAGTTTTAGGTTCAGGTAGGTCCAGGTTTAGCCTACTGTTCATTCTCAATTTCCGTTAGGAATTAGGATGTAATGAAAAAGTATTTTTAGAAAAGGAAAGTTTCAATAAAAATAGAAAAAAATGTTTTTGTGGGGACAAGTAAGAAAATAAAATTTTAATGAAGGTTAAAAATATTTAAACGTATTCTTCAATCTTTGACAACTATCAAAATATTCATATTTTATTGGTTTTCCAAATATTTTAAAGATTCCTTCCGACAATTCTGTAACCTTTCCCTTTGCAAAACAAAAAAACAAAATTTGTCTAATTTTAAATGAAAATTTAGACATTTTTGTCTAGATTTGTGCATCCGGAATTGCGAATCCGGATTGAAGAATTTACAATTTTTTCAACATTAAGAAACTACAAATTCCCCCTTACACTTAACAAGACCAGAGTCTAAGAATACCAAGAAGCAATTGAACCTCGTAGACGAAGTTGAACCACTTCTTTACTGCATCGGTTCAAATTGAAGGAAAGTGCATGGTTCAACAATTTTCTTGCTATTCATTAATTCTGGTTTCAGGGATATTTTTTAACCGTCAAATAACTTTTAACCCCGTTTTATTTTTCTATCCTTGTCAAGTTTTTCTTAATTTTCTTATTTTTTTCTTTCTAAGTTTTCTACAAAGTGATCCAGCTATTGTTTTAAAGCTTGATCTTAATATTTACTAGAACTGTCTAAATCTATTTTTAGAATTCTTTTATATTGACATCTGTAGTGGGAACAAAATCAATTCAATCCTCTCTAAATATAATAAACAATATAATACTCTCCAAATATCACAGGACATGAGTTTAAATATTTTGTTACAATTTTGTGAATCTTTTCCTATTGTAAATATTAAATTTCAGAAATAGTCGTGCATCACTGAACTTTGTACATTCTGACGGTATCAAGACTTTTCTTTACTCTGTTAAAACTAAAGCTAGAAACAGAACTGTAGCTAGAAACAGAACTGAAGCTAGAAACAGAACTGTAGCTAGAAACAGAACTGTAGCTAGAAACAAAACTGTAGCTAGAAACAGAACTGAAGCTAGAAACAGAACTGAAGCTAGAAACGGAACTGAAGCTAGAAACAGAACTGTAGCTAGAAACAGAACAGTAGCTAGAAACAGAAATGTAGCTAGAAACAGAACTGAAGCTAGAAACAGAACTGTAGCTAGAAACATTTACAATTACATGCACTTTGTAGCAGTTAGGTCTCAAAAAAGTATTTTATGGAAGTGAGGTGAAACAGTGGACCGTTGACTGGCGATACTTTTAAATCGGCCCTGTCTCATTACTTTTTAGATCGTAATTATGGCGGCGGCCTCGCCAAAATCCATTGAGATTTTTCTTTCTATTTTATTGAATAAAAGTAAATTAAGACATGTTACTTGATTTGTTATAAAGGTTATTGTATATTTTCCTAAACACCCACCACGGACATCTTCTATTTTTCAACCTATAAATCCTTTTTTTGTTGAAAAAATCCTCTAAATTACTTTTCTTAAAAGTTACAAAGGAATTGAGTCTTTTTCACAAATACCTATATCTTTGCAATCCAATTTCGTAGACGTTTGATATTTCAAACTATGAATTCTGTTAGATCAAATAGCAATAGTTTGAAATATCAAGGGTTTCCACCATAAGGTTGCCAAGAGATAAGGATTCGAAAATTGAGTTTGTGACAAAAATTCAATTCCATTGAATGCTGATATTGGAAAAAATATATAAGATTAACCTAATTTTCTGAATTAATTAATTGTTAATCTAAAGAAACAAATAAATAAAAAGTTTTATATTTTTTACTGGTCGAGTATCCTCTAATACCGTCTACCCTTTTACCCTATCCAATATATATTTATATATCTCCACCCCTCTTCTTTCCTCTTCTCCAATACCCATCCCTCTGGTCCCCCCCACCATTCTCCAATATCTACCCATCCTACCCTTCAACCATATATTCCAATTTAGAAACATTTACAACAGTTCTTTCTTTTCCCATTCCCTTCATCCCTCTGCATTCATCCTACTTTTTATATTCATCCTACTCTTTATATTCATCCTACTATTTTTATTCTTTATTCATCCTACTCTTTATACTCATCTTTCTCTTTGTATGCATCCTACTCTTTATATTCATCCTACTCTTTATATTCATCCTACTCTTTATATTCATCCTACTCTTTATATTTATCCTACTCTTTATATTCATCCTACTCTTTATATTCATCCTTCTCTTTATATTTCATCCTACTCTTTATATTCATCCTACTCTTTATATTTATCCTACTCTTTATATTTATCCTACTCTTTATATTCATCCTACTCTTTACATTCATCCTACTCTTTATTTTCATCCTACTCTTTATATTCATCCTACTCTTTATATTCATCCTACTACTCTTTATATTTATCCTACTCTTTATATTCATCCTACTCTTTATATTCATCCTACTCTTTATATGGCGCTACGACATCTGCTCTAATTCCATTTGCTCTACGGCCATTTGCTCTAGTTCCATTTGCTCTATAGCTCATAGATCACGACGTTTGCTCTATATGTCATCTGCTCTATACGTCAATTGATCTATGACATAACAATTGCTCTTTAAACATTTTTATGACTGTGATGGTCCAATTGCTCTACTCAACATTTTCTCTATGAGTAATCACGTCATTTGCTCTATAAACATATTTTACAAATATCTAATCATATTAAAACTATATTTTTACAATTTTACGTTTTACAATTCTTCCTACAGTTTCATTATTCCGCCAACTTCCTGGAGATAGTTTTGTTTGTCTGGTATTTGTGCCTATTGTGAGACCAAGTTAAATATTAACATTTCAGCTTGTTCTTTGAGTATTGTTTCCTAGCAGAAGCAGGAGCAAGAGGATCTACAACATTTACCCGAGCGTCATGAACTTTTTGATGCACCAGACCTTCTTCTCTTAGAAAACCATCACAAATGCACCATAGAGATTAGAATAAATATAGTTTTCACCACATATTAGGTTTTTTTATCCCTCTTATTATTGAACAGTCTAGCTCTGTCATGATGAACTTTGAAGAACTGATTAAAACCGCAATTTGCGAATTTTTCAAAAAAAATTCCGCATTTCATAGTCACGTTACGCTCAGGAATTCCAATAAAAGCTATTTTATAGTGTATTTCTAGGTTATAGAGCAAATGACGTGTTTAGTCATAGAGCAAATGAGGTATAGAGCAGATTGAATATAGAGCAAATGACTTGATAGATCAAATGGAACTAGAGCAAATGGCCATAGAGCAAATGGAAATAGAGCAGATGTCGTAGCGTCCTTTATATTCATCCTACTCTTTCTATTCAGCCTACTCTTTATACGCATCCTACTCTTTATATTCATCCTACTCTTTATATTCATCCCACTCTTTATTTTCATCCTACTCTTTATATTCATCTTAAATATTATATATTAATCCTAAATTAATCCTACTTTTGACCCTACAAACCTAATGCATCCTGCTATTGACCATGTAAGCCAATGTTCATGAATACTAAATGCATCCTGCTATTGACCATGTAAGCCAATGTTCATAAATACTATTGACCCTTTAAATCTATATTTATCCTACTATTGACTCCACAAACCTATATTCATCCTACTCTTGTCCTGACTAACCTATATTCATCCTGCTATTGACCCTATGAACCAATGTTCATCCTGCTATTGACCCTATGAACCAATGTTCATCCTACTATTGACCCTAAAAACCTACAGTCATCTTGCTATTGACCCTTAAAAACCAATATTCATCCTACTATTAACCCTAAAAACCTACATTCATCCTACTATTGACCCTACAAACCTACATTCATCCACTATTGACCCTACACACCTATTTTCATCCTACTATTGACCCTACACACCTATTTTCATCCGACTATTGACCCTATAAATCTATATTCATCTACTATTGACCCTACAAACCTATTTTCATCCTACTATTGACCCTATAAATCTAAATTCATCCTGCTATTGACCCTACAAACCTATATTGATCCTTCTATTGACCCTATACACCTATATTCATCCTACTATTGACCCTACAAACCTATATTTATCCTACTATTGACCCGCAAACCTACATTTATCCTACTATTGACTCTATTTACCTATATTTATTCTAATATTGACCCTATTTACCTATATTTATCCTACTATTGACCCTATTTACCTATAGTTATCCTACTATTGACCCTGTTTACCTATATTTTTTCTAATATTGACCCTTTGTACCTATATTTATTCTAATATTGACCCTATTTACCTATATTCATTCTAATATTGACCCTATTTACCTACATTTATCCTACTTTTGTCCATATAAACCTATATTTATCCTACTATTGACCCAACAAACTTATATTCATCCTACTATTGACTTTGCTAACCTATATTCATCCTACTATTGACTCTGCTAACCTATATTCATCCTACTATTGACCCTACAAACCTATATTCATCCTACTATATTGACCCTACAAACCTATATTCATCCTACTATATTGACCCTACAAACCTACATTTATCCTACTATTGACCCTACAAACCTATATTCCTATTAATACAAAATCTTTATTCAATCTACTACTGATCCAGCAGTAAACCCAATAGAATCCGGAGTTATTCTTCTCCTAATCCTATACTTTTCACATAAACATAAATCTCTATTATTCCAAACTCAATCAAGCTTTCAAATAAACTTTACAATTGTATCAAAATTTAATTTTCTAGTTCCTTCACCTTTACAACCTTTGATTTATTAAGTTTTGACTTTTAGATCTCGCAGAAAGTAAAATCAGAGCTGAAAACTTTAGAATGGTGGATATCGAGATTAATGCTTGGTTCTCTGTTTTTCTTAATATCGAGACTAACCTAATCTTGTACTTGTATCCTGTATATAAAATTCAACCAATCAGAGTCGCATATGAAGCCGATAAATTTTAAATTTTGCGCGCCATTTAAGATTGTATACAGAAACGGGATACTCTAAATTCAAAAAACCGGTTTTCGATTTTTCTACGTATATCCAAAAGAGATCGAACGGTTTAAAAAGAAAATCAAAAGTGTGTCCATTGGATACTCAGATTAAGTAATTGGGATTATGGATATCTCATTCTAAGTTTTCAGCTCAGATTGAACATTTTAAAGATTTAATAGACATAAATTTAGATTATTAGGTAAGTGATCAAATGTTAAAACTTTTCTGTTTTGAATATCCGGATCTTCATGTTTATGAAAATCTAGGTTTTTTTTTCTTTTCTTTTTTGATATCGCTAGGTGGTCATACCCTGCATGGATAAGTTTAATTAAAGGATTAAACAATTTTATCTCTTTCCTCAAATTCACAATATCCCAAATTGGGTATCGAGATCAGGCATTAAATATTATAACGATACAAAAGTTCCAACCTCAGGTTGCAAGGATTAAAGTTAGAAAATTAGTTTGAGGCAAGTGTTCCATTGTTATGAAAAATTTGGTTTATCGTTCTAGATTCTCTTCATTTTTTAGTTAAAACAAAATAAATTATTAAATAAATTTTCTATTTCCAATTGTTTGGTTGAGATTACAACTTAATTTTATATTTTTATAGTTTGACAAGGTTCTATATATTTTATATCTATATATTATGAAGCAGAATAAATATTACACTGATGAGTATATTCTTCGACGTCTTTTTTTCTACAGTAATTCAGAAAATAGGATAAAAATATTATTCTTTTGTTTTTATTTGACAAAAATAAACCCCGGTTTGCAAACCACTATTATTTACAATATAACCAATCCAACCCGAAACCTGACGCATAGCGTATTTTCAAATACGCCATATATGTATGTTCCATATATGCCCGCTATAAATCAAATACGCTCTCCGAGCCTGAAGTAAAGCTACGCAAATATATTTGCGTAAAGTTGATTAAGCTTTGCGCCAGTAAGGGTTGAAAAGTAATATATATTGTTCTGAGTTTTGTTTTCTTGAATTTAATGAAGGGTATATGATTAGAAAATAAATGTAAATTCTGCCAATAAAGATATGTAGGTTAGGTTGTATCCCATTCTCTGCAACCCTGAAATAGAAACGGTTTTAAAGATACTGTAAACGTTAATTTCAATTGACCTTCCAAGCAAAGATGGAAAAGCCAGATTTACATCTATAATTTAAAACCTTAATATCCAAAATGTGGAAGATATAGTCAATTTCCTGGGTTGGAAAGTTTTAATACGGATAATTTCTTCTTTGTTTTTCATAATCAAGAAATGTGAAAGTCAGTTTGCAGAGAAACTGCAAAACAATAATTAAAAAAAAACAAAATCATGAATATCTTATTCATACATGATCAGATAAAGCTTTAAAGGTGTAAATATAACAATTTGCCATCTTTGCATGGAGGTCCATTCGGAACTACACTAGCTTAGAGTCCCTTTATCAGTCGTTTCTCTGAGGTGGCGTTTAAAAGGCTTATTTTCGAGTCTTAAAGGGAGTGTTCGCGAAAAATGAAAAGGGGTTTAGGCTTACGGCTAAAATAATCGATTTTATCGCTACTGATCTTACTTCTATCTTTTGCGTCTATAAGGATAAAATTGTAAAAAACGACTTGTACCGAAACAGATAGAAGTAAGATTAGTAGCGATCAAAAGCGATTATTTTTCGCCGTAAACCAATACTCCCTTTTATTTTTCGCGAACACTCCCTTTAATCCCCTAGTCTCCATTTGGCTAGTCTTAGAGAAATTCTTCAAAATGCCAGCTCAGCCGAGAGATCATAGATTTCCCCGGTTCATTTTAATCGCAGACTATGATTTATAGTAGATATGAACACATAATTAATGAATAAATAAATGAATGTTGAAATAATCTGTTTTCAGTTTAATGAATGAATGAATAAATGACTGACCAGGATGAATGTTGAACTAATCTGTTTTCAGTTTAATGAATGAATAAATAAATGAATGACCAGAATAAATGTTGAATTACTCTGGTTTGAGTTTAATGAATGAAAAATGAATTACCGGATTGAAGTTGAATTACTCTGGTTTGAGTTTGTGCCACTCTGCAATCTGTCTCCTAGGACTGTTCTGTATCTCCTCCCAGTGATGGAGAGCTGATCCTTCACAACCTTCTCCTCCTAGATCCAACCTTCCAATCACCTAACACAAGGTGTATTGTGAACAGACCATTTTTACGAATATTTTGGTGGAAATAAAAAAAAAGAATGATATGGCCCCAACCTTGTTTCAGTAGAAGTATACACATTTCCGTTTCCGGTTTAGCAAATTTTAGGATTTATCTCTTGCGATAAATAGATAGATAGATGTTACTCCGTTGCAATTTCTATTGGTTCTAAATCGTCACCAAGCACGTGACTGAACTCTGATTGGATCAAACGTTAGCGGAAATATGAACCAAGGGTAAGGGATATCTCATTCATTTTTTAATCCCTGTCCAGTTGACTTTAAATAGTACAGTGAACGTGAAAGTGCAGTGTAAACAGACCCATTTTAGTAAATAAGTGATTTAATCCGCTAATAGTAAAACATCATGTACATCTAATTAAAATTTTACTGTCGTCTTCCTTCCTTTTCTGATTCTCGGTGTATAAATTTCACAAAAAAAAAATGTTTTCAAAATTTGTTCAATTTTAAAACCCGGCAAAATTTACATCTTTTCATGTTTCATCTTATTTTCTCCATTTTTTGTTAATCTTCAGATTAATCTAATCTTTATCGCACCCTGAATGGATAAGGTAAAAAAAATGATAAGGATTGATCCTCAAATTAAAAGTGCCCAAAGAGGATTTCGAGATCAGACGATTGTGAGTATCCAACACAAAAGTTCCAAGCTCTGAGATGGGAACTGTCTAATCTGTAGATTAACCAAAGACCGATCAAGCCTTGATCTCGAAATCCACAATACAAAGGTTTCACCTCTGACCTTCAAGGTTCAGGAAAACATGAATTTTCAGACAAACTTGTTTATTTTATTAAATCTTATAAATTTAAAATGAAAAGGAAAATAACAGAGAGTTCTTTAAAACTTTTCAAATATTAAATGATGTCGATATGTTGTGATCCAAATAGCAAATATCTTAAATGATGTCGATATGTTGTGATCCAAACAGCAAATATCTTAAATGATGTCGATATGTTGTGATCCAAACAGCAAATATCTTAAATGATGTCGATATGTTGTGATCCAAACAGCAAATATCTTAAATGATGTCGATATGTTGTGATCCAAACAGCAAATCAAAAAGTTTAATTTCTTTTCAACGTTTAGATTAAATATAAAGGAGAAGAGTCAAAACCAAAGCTCCCTGTTTTTCAACACACAATTGAAAAATAAATTGAGAAAAAACTTAATTCTAATATTTTGCAGAAATAGAATCAAAGAAAGGAATTTCTTGTTGAAAATATTCTTCAAATACTAAGCTTTACTTTGAAAATATACAAACTATACTTTTGAAAATACTAATCTTTATTTTGCAAATACTAAGTTTATTAAAAGTTTGTGAAATATTGATGCTTTAAAATGTCGTCTTTACCTCATTCTTGGTAACCCTATCCCAGTCCAGCAGCATAAACTCCAGTTGTACACTCTTTAAGCCGTCCTCGCTCTTGGGTAGGTCGAACACGAAGGACTCGTTGAAGACAGGGTTCAAGGTTCTCTTCTTCACGTGGGTCTTCTTCTTAGCAATCCTCTGGTTGTTAAACAGAAGATATATCTTCACATACGGATCTAAAATCATTAAATTTAAAAAAAAAATTTTAAGAATTTTTTCTTTTCTTCAAAAAAACATGGAACCTGAGTTGTAAAGTTTTAGTCAGTACTTAAATTTTTCTAGTCACATAGATTTAGCCTGCTTATAAAAGTCTCATCAATTTTAACGACAGGGTCGGCTTTAAAGTGTGTCGCAAAGCCTTGGACTTTGATTTTACCGCTCTAACTCACTCACTTATGCTTTTCTGTGGCCCTTTGTTGAAGTTAGATTTATTTTTCAAAGAAGTAGTTGGCAAAATTCTCATCGATTTTTGCTTGAGAGCTTGCAACCTTTCAATCACAGTGTAGTGTTTATTCAGTTTAAAAAACTGTTTCGGAAATTGTAAATTTTACCATATATATATGATTTTTTAATCTTTATTTGTCTATGATATTCGTCATTATTAACTCAAATATTGAATCCCGATTTCTAAAAATTTATCTAAACCCTAGATCCTCACTCTTCAGTACCCTGAACCGTGTTAAGTTGATTAAAATATAAAATTAGAGGTAAAAGGTTTCTGGAATTCTTATTCTCTTATCAGTCCATCATCATACATTCCTTCATCCTCCATTCATCATCCATTCATCATCCATTAATCATCCATTCATAATTCATTCATCATTCATTAATCATTCATTTATCATCCATTCATCATCCATTTATCATTCCTTCATCATTCAATCATCATCCATTCATCCTTTCATCATTCATTCTTCATTAATACATTTATCATCCATTCATCATCCATTTATCATTCATTATTCATTCATTCATCATCCATTCATCATCCATTCATCCTTCCTTCATCATTCATTCATCATTCATTCTTCATTAATACATCACTTATTTATCATCCATTCATCATCCATTTATCATTCATTTATCATTCATTCATCATTCATTCATTATCCATTTATCATTTACATTCCTTCATCATCAATTCATACATTCATCATCCATTCATCATCTATTCATACATTCATCATACATTCATCATTTATTCATTATTCATTCATCATCAATTCATACATTCATACTTTTCAAGACGATTCTTTCATCTTTTAAAGATTTTAATCTGTAATTTGATTCGGTTTAGTTTAATGTGTTTACCTGATAACCCTGTTATATCCATTTTTGGTAGATTTCGAGCTTTTAGAACCACCACGGTTACCCTGGAGGCTGCAGGCTGGTAGCACAGGGATAGGAGTATTTCACCCCGACCCAGGTTCTTCAACTAGATTATTATTATTAATATTTACGGCTATTATTATCAATTTTAACACTTTAGAAAAATAAAAATTCTAGACAGTTAAAAAATATACTGCAAAATTTTCAAAGTTTTTTTTTCTTATATTTGACAACAACAAAATAGACTAATATAAACATAACCGATAAAATTTTCAAAAATAAAACCAAAGAACAAACAGTAAAATTTGTTTTTCTTTTTACAGGATAATAAATATATTCATTTTTTATGCTTTTTTAACAACTCGATTACTTCTCGCCGCCGCACTGAAACGCAAGACTTAAATGTACCATTATAAGCTTTGTATAATCAAGAACTCACAAGATATTCAAAATTTTCTCTTATTATTAATTTTACTTGTATTTTCTCTGAAAGTTAACGAAAAAATGAAGAAATTGTAGGAATCAAACACTTTATAAGCCAAAAAATAGCATCCACATTATTAGTTAGATAAGGTTTCAAGGGTACTGTTGTGCTTCGGGCATTGCCATCTTGAAATGAATGGTTAGCTACAGTTCCTTGAATTTGTATTCTTTATTAAATATTTCACTGAGCATCTAAATGATTATCTCGTATCTATATATCTACATATATATATATATAGATGCAATACAAATGTAATATTTTATATTTTATTTCAGGAATTATTAATATCAAATATCTTGACAAATATTTAGTCAATGGAGAACAAGATTTTGTTTTATTATGAATCGATCAAAGGCAAACAGTTCTGCTTAAATTTCTTATTTTTTGTATTTCTAAAAATAGTGACTACAAGTTGTTCAATCTACGTAATAACAAAAAGTTGTTAAAATCTTAAAAGATCCTGGCTGTTCAAGTCATAGTGGTACCCTGTATACCTTTCTATGAGCAAAAATTACGGATGTCATCTCATTTTTATTCATTAAATATTTTTTTCTGCGACTTCCGGATTTAGGATTTAGAGTAAAGGAATCAAATTAATAGAAGTAATCTATTTTCTAGATAGAAAAACAAAGATATCTCTATCATTGTAACTCATTTTCAATCTGGCCAGGAACTTCTTACATGGAGGGTAACATGAAATTAAGTAAAGTTCCTGTAAACTAATTAACCATAATTAAATAAAGTTCCTTTAAATTAATTTACCATAATTAAATAAAGTTCCTTTAAATTAATTTACCATAATTAAGTAAAGTTCCTTTAAATTAATTTACCATAATTAAGTAAGTTCCTGTAAATTAATTTACCATAATTAAGTAAAGTTCCTGTAAATTAATTAACCATAATTAAGTAAAGTTCCTGTAAATTAATTTACCATAATTTTCTCAAGTTTATGTTTCTAATATTCTAACCTTCATACTCCTGGGCGTGATCTCCCTGACCAGGGGGAGAGGGGCGGAGTCGGTGTTTGTGAGATCGATATTCTCGAGCTCCACCATCACCTCCCCGACCACATCGTCCCTACTGTACCTGTCGAAGCTCAACACGACAAAGTGAAGTGTCAAGATCTAAAAAATTCGAAAAAATTCAGAAAATGATGATATTTATTTTCAAAATTCTTGCCAAAGAGAAAAAATGTTAAACCTAAAGATTAATTTTTTTAATATGACGAATTGCAACAAAAAAAGATGAATAAGAAATATTTATAATGTATAAGCCAAAATGAATAAGCTCCCAGGAAAACCACGAGAAAATAAGGAACAGAAAACAATACTGTAGAAATAAGAAACGAGTAAACTACTGGCATAGGAACGGGAAAGGAGTTGAGTCTTAGCCACAAACTCTGATTTAATAATCCCAATATCTTTGCAATCCAATGTAGTAGACCTGAGATATTTCAAACTATGAATTCTGTTAGATCAAATAATCTAAGTTTGAAATATCAAAGGTTTATACCATTAAGTTTAAAAATTAGAAAATAAAAGTTTGTGTCAAAAACTCAATTCCTTTACATTAAAATAAGTAAAAAACTAGAAAATAAGGAACAGAAAAACTATTAGAAAATAAGAAACTATGTACTGAAAAGAGAGAAACATGTAATATACATGAATATAAAGAACAGGAAAATTACTAGAAAACTGCTAGAAAATAAGGAGCGGGAAAATTTTAGAAAAAGTAAAAAAACAATAAATGAACAGAACAACTATCGGAAAATGCAGCAGGGAAAAAAAGAAATGTAGAAAAAAATAATAATATAATAAAATTGAGAAAAAGGAAGTGGTTTAGTTTAGATAAAATAAATTTTACCGGAAGCTGATTGAAGTGCACTCCATAGAAAGTAAAATCTTCATCGTAGACCGGGTTCAGAGTTCTTCGCAGTACTCGAGTCTTAACCTAGACAACAAAAATATAGTACATCGTAGACCGGGTTCAGGGATCTTCGCAATACTCGAGTCTTAACCTAGACAAGACAAAAATAGTACATCGTAGACCGGGTTCAGAGTTCTTCGCAATACTGGAGTCTTAATTTAGACAAGACAAATATAGTACATTGTAGACCGGGTTCAGAGTTCTTCGCAATATTCGAGTCTTAACCTAGACAAGACTAATATAGTACATTGTAGACCGAGTTCAGTGTTCTTTGCAATACTCGAGTCTTAACCTAGACAACACAAATATAGTACATCGTAGACCGGGTTCAGTTTTTTTCGCAATACTCGAGTCTTAACCTAGACAAGACAAATATAGTACATCGTAAACTGGGTTCAGGGTTCTTCGCAATGCTCGAGTCCTAACCGAGAAAAGACAAATGTAGTACATCGTAGACTGGGTTCAGGGTTCTTCTCAATACTCGAGTCTTAACCTAGACAAGAAAAATATAGTACATCGTAGACTGGGTTCAGGGTTCTTCGCAATACTCGAGTCCTAACCTAGAAATGACAAATATAGTACATTGTAGACCGGGTTCAGAGTTCTTCGCAGTGCTCGAGTCCTAACTTAGACAAGACAATGAGTGCAAATAGATTTAAAATGAATTATTTATATAAAAATGGGTCTGTGTTCACTGCACAATTGCTGTTTTTCACGTTAATTTTTAGTCGTATTCCTTTTCCACATTTTGATGGGTCTCACTCTATGGTCCATTGATAGTTTACTTTACTCCAGGTTTTATAATATAGAAATCAATCCCTTTAACATAAAACTTTTTATATTCAGGAATTGAGTCATATTGCCAAAATACTTAAATTTTCTAATTTCAATTTCTTTCCAACCTGATCGTGTACACCTTTAATATTTAAAGCTTAAATTGTATGATATAACAAATTCAAAGTTTGAATATAAAATGGCTACGACAATGGGTTGCAAATTATATAGGGATTAGAAAATCAGATTCTGTGGAAAAAACTCCATTGGTAAAAACTTATCTTATCTTATGTAGGATAAATAATAGGGTGTTGTTGGATAAACCACAATTAAAAATCAGTTTCCAAAACATTGATATCTAATTTATTATTGAGCTTTTGATGGTGCTATGGGAAATCTAGCATTGCCGCGTCTTTCCGTTAAGGGTCTCTTGAAAATACGCTTTAACAGGAAAAAATGAGGTTGGAGCACCCGGGGTTCCTTTTCATATTAATTCATCCTTACATAATGCTAAATAAAGATAATTTGTCTAGAATACTTTGCTACGTTGTATAATTTATAAAATGAAAATGTATTAAATGAGATACTTGTTTTGTAAGTATACTAATAATTTATTTAACAATGACAGGTTGTATTTTCCTGGATACATAATGGTTACATGTAATGGTTACATGTTTACAGTAAATTGCTTTTAGAAATATATAAATATCAAAAATGTTATTTCTGCTGCTACAAACAAATGGTAATAAAAAACGGTAGAATTCTCTATCGTAAGTATTTAAAATACAAAACCTAAATACAATTCTATTTCTGTTTTAAGCAGAGAGTAATTACAATTGGCAGCCGATTGTTCTGAATATGTGGAAATTGATCTAACCCCGTTTTTCTTTAAACCTTATATGTTTTCAGGATATATAAAGGAAAGCATATAGTGAATTTGAGTTCATTTGTTTAATAAAATACAATTCTAAAAAGATAAAGCTGCAAGTTTTTGGGATTTTGAAATAAAGTTCAGATAAGTAGTTTAAGCTTTTCTTTGAATTAATATTTTTGCTAGAACTTTTGGGAAAATAACGTCGACTTTTCTGATTCAAATTGTTAAAAATGCGACTGGTTTTAGTTAAAAATACGACTGGTTTTATTTTAAAAAAATGGATAAATCTAAAAGTTACGGAATCAAAATTTCAATAAAATTATATCAACTTTGGACGATAAAAATATAACATTGAATTTCGATTATAAATCAGAATGATATTTTTTCAATAATTTTAAGGTGAAAAAAATTATGTTCTAGGAAAACTTATTTAAAATAATGAGTTATAAACCTAAACATTTTTTGTTAAAACTCCCCTGAACCGCAGAATAAAACAGATTAGGTGATTTCCGGTCAACTAATTTGATTTCTGAACTCAAAACCTGGTGGTCTTCCTTTCTGTGCCATCCGCCATTTACGTTTTGACTCTTTTTTATAATAATAATGATTCAATCTTAGTCTAGTCTATTATATATATATATTCATTTACATGCAACCTTAATTAATTTAAGCTAATTGAGGACCGGGAATAGATATACATTACACATACACTGTTTAATTAAAGATGTATTTCCGATATCAATAAAATCTTTTTCTTTTTCTTATTATTATTTCTATAGGTAATATAGGTATATTGTTTAATAAAAAAGTAATGCAAATCTTTAAAATACCGGTCGACATAACTTTCAGTTAGGTATCAACATAGATAAATAAATAAACATAGATAGCTTATGTACAAAAAATCACCAAGAATTGTACAGTCTGCGAACTCATACTTCTAGGGGTCAAAGTGTACTTCAATGATAAGCGGGGTGGTTTGGTGTTTTAATGGATTTCATAATGGGAATAGAACTATTTGAACAACAATATTTCACTGAGCAATATATCATATTGACGAGAACTGAAGAAATACATGAGAAGGACTAAACTAACTTAAATTTCTCTCTACAGTACTCATGTTCACAAGTATATCAATGACATAAGAACAGCCAATGTTCACAACCGACCTACAGGGTGTCCCACATCAAATTAGACCGCGTCAATGGGTCTAAATTACGATTTGGGGGACAAATCAGAAAATTTAAGAAGAATGAATCATTTTGAAAAATTTAATACGGCTAATAGAAATTTTTTTTTGCAGAAAATG
Source organism: Eurytemora carolleeae (assembly GCF_000591075.1). Lineage (NCBI taxonomy): Eukaryota > Metazoa > Arthropoda > Copepoda > Calanoida > Temoridae > Eurytemora > Eurytemora carolleeae. The sequence goes on along the minus strand of NW_019396426.1, from coordinate 82,725 downwards.
CTAGATTTTTTGAGTATAATGTGCGTATTTAGGTGTCAAAGATTGGAGATAATCTAATATGATATGGGACGCTCTGTAGTTAATCTATATAATAGAAATATCTGTAAAACATCTCTGTACATTTATATCTTTCTAGATGAAAAATATCGTCTTATGCGCAATCTATCTTTATCTATGGGTATCAGTGACCTAGCATTTAAAGGGACTGTAAAGGAAAAATGAATGGGGGTATAGGATGAAACCTGAGAATCTCAGGCGTAGAACGATACCGATAAGAGTTCAACCTGATGTTCCTGTCTCGAGAAATTGATAAAAAAGTGTGTCAAAATTATACGAAAATTCATATGTATACAATTTTGTATAAAAGTTGTAGATTTAAACAGATCATATTCAGCAAATAAGTAACCAATCTAAAAACGATTATAACCATTATAACCCACAGGAGCCTGAGAATCGCAGGTTTGCTTGATCAGCCACCTGAAGAATATTCTATCAGAAAGAAGATTAACCCTATTCCCGCTGGGGGGGGGGGGTCAATTTGACCCCCCCTGTAGTTTTTTTTTACATAACTCAAAAAGTATTGGTCTACTGCAGATAAATCATTTCGGACATTTATTCGCACTTAAAAAGGTATCAAAAACTTATTTAGTTGTTTCTTATAATTTTTATTTTAACGATTTTCAGAATAAGTTGTGTTTGAAACATATATCAAACATTTTCAGAATTAGTTGTGTTTGAAACATATATCAAACATTTTCAGAATAAGTTGTGTTTGAAACATATTTCAAACATTTTCAGAATAAGTTGTGTTTGAAACATATATCAAAATTTTCAGAATAAGTTGTGTTTGAAACATATATCAAACATTTTCAGAATAAGTTGTGTTTGAAACATATATCAAACATTTTCAGAATAAGTTGTGTTTGAAACAAATATCAAACATTTTCAAATAAAATTAAATAAAGTTCTTTGCTACAAAGTTTGATTTTCTCATTCCTATATCTTTGCAACCTAAGATATTTCAAACTCATGAATTCTGTTAGATCAAATAATTCAAGTTTTGAATATTATATGTTTACACGATCAAGTGGCAAAGATAAAAATGCTTAATTCCTTTGTGATGTGTTTAGTGTAATTGTGATCCAAAATTGAGTTATTGAGGTTAAGGCATTGCAACATTTTAAAGTCAATCTTGAGAATTGATACAACTTTTTCTAGAAATCCGGAACTATGTGAGCATGCAGTACTATACCTTATGCTGTTTCTCCGGTAGTAGTTGTAGTTTCACGTACGGGTCACTAAAATAGTATTCTTTTTTAAAATGCTTAATGTTTTTTTAACTTAAGGGGTTGGGAAGTTGGGTTGAAATTTGACTACTTTAAAAAAATGTTTACAAACGAGAATATAACCTATAAGTGCTTTTTATTCACCCTTTATAAATGTTAAGAAATATATTTGTGCATTATAAACCTTTTTTGGACAATTAATGATAGAAAAAGAAACTATTTACTGCACCAATCACAATATTTGTGAGAACTTCAGTTTTACGTGGGGTTATTTATGTCTTAATAACATCCAAAACTTTCCTTTAACAACCCAGGGTAAAAACCTACATTTGGTTTGTCGAAAAGAACAATTTTTTAGATGTGTGCATTTTGTTTGTTGCCTGCCAGGTATGAGATCTGAGTGTTAAAAAATATAAGAAAGTTCAAAATTAATCAATTTCATGTTAATTTAAAGGGAGAATCCGGAGAATACTGCACTCTCGGTTAAAATATTTTACATAGCCGGTCTCTCTCTTTAATATATTTTTTATAAAATGAGTCCAAACAAATATAAATGTTTCGATTATATTCTTGTTTTCCACTTTTTTACTTAGATTGGTTTATACTAATAAAAAATCTATTTTTATATACTTTCTCTATTTTTATACTTTTTCTATTTGTTTTTGTTTCTCTGTTTATCTATTTTTATAAACACTCAATTGTGTTCCAACAGCCAGACGATTATGTATATGATGCATGTAAAAAATTAAAACTTTTGGAAACCTTTTAAAATGTCGTAAACACTGAACACGCAAAGGTAATATGGAGGTTCTATCAAGAGATCCTCCGTATAAAAATGGCATGTCCGATTCACAATGGTACCCTTTAAGATATCATAAGTTTTTCTTTCTTAAAAAGTTTTTAAAAAAATAAAAATAACAAATTTTTGAGAGAAAAATCAAAAATTCCCGATCAGAAAACTGCAGTACACGCTGAAATATTAGTTTGCGGTGTAGAGGGTACTATTATAAATCATAAATGCCACTCAATAAATGGGGTTCATATGAAATTACGTCAGACCGACTCTTTAATTTCCTTTTTTATTGGACACGGTGTATGTTTATGTAGGATATATTCTCCTTGAGTATTCTCCAGTATAACCTAGAGTACGATACACCTGAGAACCATTTACACAAGGATTTATGGGATCCTTCCATCCTTCCTCCTGCAGATTTATGATCCTAGAAACCTAGGCTTCCAGGGGATTCAGCAGAGAAATAAACTACATTTAGGAGAAATTAAGAATACTTTTATAAACTTTAATCACATTTTAAAGCTAAAAAGGTGTCAACTTTTAGTGTAAATGCTTAGTTTGCCTGACTTTAAAATTATTCAGCTTCAATGCTAGGAATTTTTTTAAATGTTTAGCTTTTGATTAAAGGTGTCAATTTTAAGCGTATAGTGATATCTAATCAATGAGGTCTAAGTTTTCTAATCTGTGTTGGAAGCATATTCAGTAGAGAACTAAATTTAGGAGATACGTAAAGAATACTTTATATATTTAGGAGAGAAATAAAAATACTTCCAAATTTAAGGGAAAAGTAAAAAATAGTTTTTACAAAATTTAATCTCACTTTCTAAGACTTTAATCAAAAGGTGTCAACTTTAAGCGTAGTGATATATAATCGATAGTTTTAAGTTTTCCAAGTTGTGTAGTTAGCATATTCAGGACAGAAATAAACTGTGCAGTTAGCATATTCAGGACAGAAATAAACTGTGCAGTTAGCATATTCAGGACAGAAATAAACTGTGCAGTTAGCATATTCAGGACAGAAATAAACTGTGTAGTTAGCATATTCAGGACAGAAATAAACTGTGTAGTTAGCATATTCAGGACAGAAATAAACTGTGCAGTTAGCATACTCAGGACAGAAATAAACTAAATTAAGAAGAGAAGTAATGAATTTCATTTTCTTAAACTTTAATCACCTTTAAAAAGCTAAAAGATGTCAAATTTAAAGGGACTGTAAAGGAAAAATGAAAAGGGATATAGGCTGAAACATAAGCATTTTAGGAGTTGATCGAGACCCATACGAGTTCTATCTGATGTTCCTGTCTCAAAAAATTGAAATAAAACTGTGTCAAAATTATACGAAAATACTTTGTGCAAAGTTTAATTCCATTTTATAAGACTTTGATCATCCTGCTAACAGCTAAAAGGCATCAAATTTACGCGGATAGGTTGTCCACTATAAATTAAGACTTTTTAAACATTACCAATATGGAAACGAAAAAACCGCGAAGATCAGCCACCTGAAGAATATTCTATCAGAAAGAAGATTAACCCTATTCCCGCTGGGGGGGGGGGCCAATTTGACCCCCCCTGTAGTTTTTTTTTACATAACTCAAAAAGTATTGGTCTGAGGCTGTTGAAATTTTCTGACTTTTCTTACATACCCAAAGCCCTCCCTTTAGGCCTAAAACCGGGCTTTAATACTAACTGCCTGAGTCCTCAGGCACACTGCCTGAATGACTGCTTTTGCCTGTAGCAAAATAAATCTTAGTTTTGACCCACTTTCACTTGTCAGATTTTGATAAAATTTAGCTTTTTGGAAAGCCTATGACATAAGGAAACGGATTGCCCAAGTTTTGCGAGAAAAAAATTGCAAATTTTTTGCAAACAACCTGTCAAAGAAAATTTGCACATTTTTAGTTTTTCTTGATTAAAAATCAGGTTATTTGAAATTTTGCAAAAATATTTGCATATTTGAAATGGCATGGTCAAGGGCTTTTCAAAAATGTATAATTTGTCATTTTTTGGACAAATTTTTTTTTGCAAACATTTTTACTATAAAACTGGATTTTGCGATAAAAAATTCAATTTTCGCAAATTTGCAAATTTTTTTGCAGATTCTAAAAGTAGAGCACAAGAGCTTTCTAATGATGTATCATTTGTCATATTTGGACATAAAACATGGGATTTAGAGGGGGGGGGGTCAAATTGACCCCCCCCCCAGCGTATCCTGGTTTTCAAGTACCCCAGCGGGGATAGGGTTAAGGACATGAAAGTGGAGTGGATGAAAATGCTTTTTGGCGGGTTCTACATCAAAAACTTTAATGTTGGTAAGAGATTTCCAATTAAGCACTTCCTTGCTATAATATGGGCTTCAAAAACACCCAACTACCAAATACTTCTGGGGTATGAGGAAGGTTTAGGGAGAAAGGGAAAATAAGAACTGATCGGAAAGCTGAGAATTTACCTCCTTTAATAGTGTAATGTCTGATAATGAAGCTGTACAATAAAGAGAAGTGTCCCGAAGAAAAATTGCACAAAAGTAAAAATTTCAAAGTAATATGCTCATATAACCCTTCATAAGGATGATGTCAAATGCTGGAGACAAAAATCATATCCCAAGCTCGCCAAGGGTAAAGCTGACAAAAATAATTCTGGAAGAAGCACAAAATTTTTTGATCTACAATTGTTTTTGAATTAAAATTCCTATTTTGCCCCTGAAATTTAAATTTTTATGCATGCCCAAAGACTGCCTTTAGAACTAATGTTCTTCATGAAATTTGTCCTCAGTCAACATTCAAAACCCAGAGAAGCCTTTAATATCGCTTGCCATTTCTAAAGGGGAATTTTCTGCCAGAGACTGTTCAGGGTGTTAAAATAGTCTTCCAAAAGCAAATGATTACATGTTTCTCATGAATCTGAAGAAAATAAAGTCTATTCTGAAAATCGTTATTGATATGTTTTTACAAATTCAACAACATAAGTTTGGAATTAATTGAGCAAGGGCGTTTTTTCTAAAATCTCAATTTATAGTGGATACACTTTAAATTCTTAGTTCGCCTGAATTTCAAGCTTTTTGTGAAATTTTTTTTAGTCTCGATTTGAGGAATTTTTTGAAGAAAAAAGATTAGCTTTTATATTTCAGGCCTACATTTTTCTAATTCTAGTCCTAAATACTTCAATCATGTTGATTAGCATAATAGTAGAGAACTAAAAATAGATAAGATAAACTAAAAAAAAGGTAAGTAAAGAATACTTTTTACAAAGTCTGTTTTTCTTTTCTAAGACTCAATAACCGTCTTAAAAGCTAAAAGGTGTTAACTTTAAGCATAACTGCTTTATTCAGTTTCAACTTTTAATGTGAGAACTTGAAAAAAAATTTAGTTTTTAAATTGAAGTCCACAATTTTCTCATTTGAGTCCTCAATACTTCATTGTAATCATAATCAGCATAATCAGGAGAGAAACTACATTTAGGAGAGAAGTAAAAATTACATTTTTTTTACTTTTTATAATTCCCTAAATAGTGTCAACTGTAAGCGAAATGATATAAACTTGATGATGATACATTTTCATTATTTCTATAATTATCTAAGTTGTGTAGGAACTAGGAAGCATATTTAGGAGAGAAATAAATTAAATTTAGAAGAAGTAAAGAATACTTTTTACAGAGTTCAATTTCACAGACTTTAATCATCGTCCTTAAAGCTGAGAAGTGTTAACTTATTTATCTCAAGAGGTTGCTTATAAGCTCATCGCAAACCCATGCAAACCTTTCCAGTCATTTATTAGATACCTAGTATATTTTTGTCTTTATATATCTAAATCGAGTCCCTAACACTTTATTGGTGTTCTAAACACTTTACTTAAGTCTTAAGCAATTTATTGGAGTCCTAGACACACTATTGGAGTACTAAACACTTTATTCGAGTCCTAAAACTTTATTGGAGAACCTAGCACTTTAATGGAGTCCTATAAACACTACATTGGAGTCATGAACAATTAATGGGGGTCCTAACCACTTTATTGGAGTCCTAACCACTTTATTGGAGTCCTAAACATTTTATTGGGTCATAAACAATTTATCGGAGTCCTAAAAACTTAAATGGAGTCATGAACATTGTATTGAAGTCTTAAATACTTTATTGGAGTCCTTAACACTTTGATGGAGTCCAAAAAACTTTATAGTAGACCTAAACAATTTATTGGAGTCCTGAACACTTTAATGAACACTTTATTAACGTCCTTAACACTTTGTTTAAGTTCTAAACAATTTATTGGAGCCCTAAATACTTTATTGGAGTCCAAAGCAATGTATTGGAGTCCTTTAAACACTTTATTGGAGTTATGAACATTTTATTGGAGTCCTAAACACTTTATTAGAGTCCTAAACAACTTGCTGAATACCGGCCTTAGTTTCGTATTTGACACCTAACTTTCCACCTCTTGCCCCACTTAAAGGCACTGTGACTCTTAAAATGGAGGGTTACCCAAAAATATGTTAACAGTCCCTTTATATAATCCCTTCCAAATGTGCCTAGTTCAACTATTTAATTACCTGCTTCTGTTTAGGCTATCCTTGGCTGGTAGATTAGTACACTTGTTCACCGTCACTATCAGCGCGTTCTTCTCGAAGCTGTACTTGACAGTGAAGAAGAGTCTGCCCAGCTTGGTCTCGTCGTAGGCCTCGAGGGGACCCTCCACCACCCCTTGCACCTCGTGATCAGGTTCGTCGTGTTCATGGTTGTTATTCGTCTAAATTTTGAATATTATAAAACCAAAATGAAAATGAAAATTCTCAATTTCCATGGAATATTCATAGAAGTATACTTGTTCCGATAATACGTTATATAAAACTGGTTTTTAATAAGCAGATATTTTAAACAATGAATACTGTTAGATAAAATAAAGTTTGAAATACCTTAAGTTTACTACATCAGGTCGCAAAATGTATGCATTAGCAAATTTGAATTTGTAGCAAAGATTTAATTTCTTTTCAAAAATAAAATTGATTCCCTGTCACTCATCTTTCTAGAAGAAGCTGATTCATTTGGCGTACTGTCCTGTTTTGCCGTATTTGTATAGTCTGCGAAAAGTAAATATATCATGTTACATGAAAGAAACAATTAAATTCCTCTCAATAACTCAATAAGAGAAGCTATGTTGATTTTCATGGACCACCACACTGTATTTCATGGACCACACTGTATTTCATGGACCACACTGTATTTCATGGACCACACTGTATTTTATGGACCACACTGTATTTCATGGACCACACTGTATTTTATGGGCCACACTGTATTTCATGGACCACACTGTATTTCATGGACCACACTGTATTTCATGGACCACACTGTATTTCGGCCATCACAAACTTCAAATATAATATTTTCTTCTGCCTCTGATGCTATTCTTAAATATTTAATCTAAAAGTTTTAAAACTTTTTCTTCTTTCTATTCTTTTATTATATTACATCAATATCTGTACCTTAATTGAAAAATACTGTCTAACTTATGATGAATTGGAAAAAGGTTCGAAAGATACAAAAAAAGGTATTTTTAATCACAAAAAGAGGATCAAAGAAAAGGGTGGACAAACGCTTATGAAGTAGGAGGGTTGGGAGTGACTCATATACAAAAGAAGTGTCACTTAAAATTACGCCAAAAGTCCCTTTAAATGGAATATTCAATAAACATTAATCATGGTAAATGAAGAACGTTCCATTTAACATAAAAACTATCCAGAATTAGTATAATAATAATAACTAGCTGAAGGGCCCGGGGTTGCCCGTGGGGAAAAAAATTGGAAGGAAAAAGAAAATAAAAATTGAAAAAAACTTACGTATTTTTTTTGTCTTATGTCACCCCCAGGGTACCCATGAGTGTCAACAAACAATTTCAGCCCAATCGGTCCAGCCGTTTGGCCGGCTATACGCAACATATATACGAATGTCTTGTTTTATTAAATAGATAACGCAAAACATGTTTATTCATGGATTTATGTTAATCAGGAAAAGGATTAAAAAGGAAAAAGATAATTCCAACTTTATGCTCATATCAATATATAATATTTAATAAGGAACTAATTACTCTCTTCAAACTTCAATATCTTTACAAGCTGATTTTGTTTTACCTTTGATATTTTAAAATCAGAATTCTGCGAGATCAGCTAGTCAATGTTTATAAGATATTTGGTACAAACTTAAATTCTTTCATCCTTATATTTTTATAACCTGATGATGTAAACCTCTGATACTTCAAACTTAGATTATTTATAGTTTGAAATGTCTGAAGTCTACGACATCAGGTTGCAAAGATATAGAAATTAGAAAATCAGAGTTTGTGTCAAAAACTCAATTCCTAAGAGTTAAAACCGAACATTCAATCAGAAAACATTAACACAACAGTTATTTTTTATTTATAACTTTGAAGCAGTTTTTACGCAATCCGTAACTAATTCAACCTTGATGCGTTTTTTCTTTCGGTCATTTTCTTACAAATCATTTAACAACAAAATACCGAAAAATGTTTATTTTTTTCAGAAATATAAGTATCAGAATTATTTTTGTTTACGTTGCTCTAAAATATTTAGGTTGGATGGCTTAAGGATGGGGGGGGGAGGAAGGATTGGAAGGGGAAGGAGGAGGTGGGGGATATAAATGACGTCACTCTTGTTTACTTTACTTTATCCTGAAGTGCGTCATGGTTTCCAATAACACTGTATTGTATCCTTTTGAATAAAGAGTCACTGTATACTTTAAGTATAAAAGGATCACTGTATCCATATTGATCTTTATATCCTTTAGTTTAAAGGATCTCTGTATTACGGTAAATTCCACTCCATTTCATGTGCAAGACCGAATTTCAACTAGCCAGGGCAAGCAGTACAGTACAAATACAGACTATATGAGGCAGAACGGGACAGGACGCCAAATGAATGATCCCCTTCTAGTGAAATTCACGTGGTATCCTTTAGTATAAAGGATCTCTGTATTCTTTAGTATTAAGTATCTCTGTATCCTTAAGTATAAAACGAGATGTTTTATACTTAAGGATAAAGAATAGTATAAAGAATCACTGTACCATTTAGTATAAAAATCTGTGTATCCTTTAGTATATAAAATCTCTGCATCCTAGCTTTAGTAAAAAGTATATTTGATGCTTGCAGAAAATGTTAAACTATTCCATGAATGTTTGCAACATATATTTGTTTCGATAATGGATCAGCGCATCTTATTAAATAATGTAACAGAATACGATAAACCCCCCCCCCCCTTCAAAAGTCTATGAAAAATGCCAAAAATAAGATTTTATTAATAATTCTTTCCAGAAAAGGAAATAATATTATTTTCTTGAAAATCTTGTTAGTCTGCAAGGACAGTAAATTCTATATATGATTATTTGTATTCGCTCTAAATGACTACACTGCACTGCCCATGGGTCGGTTTATCCAAAGAGTTTTCTGAGCAAATGTGAGTTGAGCGCGGTCGGTGTATTACAATTCATACGTTCATCCTTCTGTAACGATCAATTTCGTTATTTTTCAGTCGTTAAGCAACAATTTGAATTCGTTCGTTTTCTAAATTAATCATTTTCTATTTCGTTTTTTTTAAACTAAACATTTGTTTAGTTAAATCATTCGGTTAGTAAATCCTCCTTCCAAAAAATGGAAATTAGTTGAAGCTAAGAAGATTACAACTCATGGCAAAAAGAGATTATTATCAGAAGTTTTTGTTTAAAATATTTGAGTTGTTCAAAAAATTTAAGGACAATCCATCCCGCGGATATCAGTGCATTTTCCAGAATCAACCCTGCTCAATTTTCTATTTTATTTTTTAGATCTGTTAAAAACTTGTATTTTGATTTTCTCAAAAGTGAACAATTTTAAGGAAAAATTATTGTGAAATGTTTAAAATCGTGGAATTTCTCTCGAGAACCAGCTATTATATTTCATTCAAAATATTAATATCTGTTGCACCTATACCTTATGTATATATTAATATTCAATATATTTATAATCTCAAGCTTTCCATAATTAATTGATAATAAATTACTCTAAGCGTTTGAAAGATTTTTATAAATAAACACTTCCACAGCATACAGAAACTCGAGTTAAACTCGAGTAAAACTCGACTTAATTAGCCTTCCAGAAGTGGAGTTTTAATCGAGTTTGGAAGTGGAGTTTTCACCTGCAATTGTCGTGCCATATCTGGGTGAAAACTCGACTTTTTACCAAGTTGGGGGTTGTAAAAATGGATGACGACTGGATGATATCTGGATGATATCTGGATGATACCTGGATGATATCTGGATGATTTATAGATTATTTCTAGATGATATTTGGATAATAGTTTGGTAATATCTGGAATTGATGAGAAGTGGAGTTTTAATCGAATTTCAAAGTTTTTGCCTACAATAGTCGTGCCATATCTGGTTTAAAACTCGACTTTTCACCAAGATCATAAACTTTTTATTTTACAAAAAAAGGAAATTATGACAATTCCAAGGATGTTAAAATGAAGAAGTATAAAAAACATCATCAGCTATAGCAGGAGATGGATTTAAGGGTTTTAAAAAGTTATTTCTCTTGATTTTCCTTTCCAAAAATATTTTAAGAAAAAAAACGTTTTGGAAAAATATTCTTAAAGTTTTAATTCATCTTTATGATTGGAAAAGTTGAAAACTATAGTTTCTATATATGCTGTAAATATAATCATACATTTAATTGCCTAATTATTGAGGAAACAGTCAAACTTTAAGAAAGATTGAGTTCACTCGGATTTAAGAGTTTTACCCTTGACCAAGCAAGCTCTGATTTTCGAGCACATTTTAAACTATTAAAAAAATCAAATTTTTTTTGTTATTATTATGGTTTTTTGACGGCGGATGCGTTACAAATGGAAAAGTAAAAAACAACTATAATAATAGACCAAAACAGATTAAATTTGAATTAAAGAAACCATACGCATCTCGTCCAGTCTAGGGCATGAGTTAATTCATTTCGAAATTATCTCAGTCCGATTTTGATGCAAAAATTATTTCAAAAAACTTTTGAATTTATTCATTGGTTTTTGCATTACAGATCAGTAAATTTTTTATTAAAGAGAATCAACTGTGTTTGGTCTTTACAAAATACGTGGAGCTATAGAGGGAGGGGTTATAGAGCGAGAAAAGCAGGGAAAAANATATATCTACGGATAAACACTAGCCAGGAAATTAAAATATATATCAGATAAACACCAGCCAGGATACTACAATATATATACAGATAAACACCAGCCAGGATACTACAATATATATACAGATAAACACCAGATAGGGTGGGGGAATGGGAATAATGGAAAGACCTGATAATGGATAAAGTATGTTAGGCTAGTGCTCAGTAATTGTTCAGGTTAAAAATAGTTTTCATATTAACAAAGTTAAGAGTCTTCTCCTTGTTTAAAGTATAAAATAATTTTTTAGCTTAAAGAGTAATTTTTTTCACCTAAATGTTTGTAATAATAAGGGACTGATATCTTCCCACAAACTCATACTAATCCCAATATGTTTGATATCTTATGGTGTACGCTTTTGATATTTCAAACTTTTGATCTATTAAAATGCATTGATTGAAATATTGGGTTGCAAAGGCAAAAGAATTAGAAAACCAGAGTTTGTGACAAGAGATCAGAGCTGAAAACTTTATAATGTGATCCTGATCTGTTAATTAATCTGGAGATTAAATTCATGAGGAAAACAAGCAATATTTAATCTGGAGATTAAGAAAAAGCAGATCAAGCATTAATCCCGATATCCACCAATCTAAAGTTCCCAGCTCAGTTCTCTTGATTTTAAAAGAAATTTAGAAGATTTTCTGATTTATTTTTCCAATAATTAATGACCCATTTATCCATTTATCCATCTATCCACTGACTTGTTTGTGTTTATTTCTATATTTATCTCTCACCTGCTGAGTCGTAGTTATCAGGGCTTTACGTTGTAAATATTCATTGACTGGGGAGAGGGTTACACCCTCCACGCCCCCTACATCAACCCCAGGGGGGGACTTGTGCCCCGTAGGACTAGGAGATTTCTTGAGATAGTGACTCCCCTTGTCCGGAATGGTTACAGGGGTTGGTTTGCGGAACTTGAGAAATGATCTGTCCTGAAATAAGAAAAGTTTAACAATTAAAGGAATTGAGTCTTTTCCACACAACTCAGGTTTCTTTGCAACCTGTTGGTTTTTATCTTTGGTATTTCAAACTCAAATTATTTTATCTAACAGATTCTATATTCTGAAATATTTAATGGCTATCCCAATTAGTTGCAAAGATTAGACAATCAAAGTTTGTTGCAAAGATTGAAAGAGACTTTATGTTTAAATTCTATTTGTAATTTGTAAAGTAATCAGTGCTTGCCCAGACCCGGCCCTCCTTCCTATCAAGTAAATCCGTGGCTTTCTTATTATTTTCCTTAGCTGTCCTGTATACGACGTATATTGAACCTACGCGTTGCTAAGTCACAAAAAATGTTAGAACTCTAATCCCCTTCTTTTCAGATCTATTTATCCTTAATTGTTCAAGTTATAAAGTCTCAGAAAAGAAGGAAGTTTAGATCCTAAGTATGGGGGGGGGGGGGGGGAAGGGGACTTTCCATTTATAAATTTTTTTTTCTGCGTAACAATCAGGAAAAAAATCACCTATTTTCTTGCAAAGTGTTAAATTCTGACAATTTCCTAAATTTTTTCTGCTGCATAAACTTGTAAGTCATTGTGGCGGTTATTAAGTCACTTAAAGTCAGGTCAATACTCCCTTTAAATTAAAAGCCCAATTGCAAAGATGGCAATACCAGCAGTTCCCAACGGTGAACAATAATGTGGAAGATATTGTCGTTTTTCTAGGTTAAAAAGGGTTAAATTCTGATGATCTATATATATATATATATATGTTGTGGAAATGCGCAAGTTGTTTTGAATGAAAAAACCTCAACTAAAAATAAACAGTTTTTGAAATTATAAACATTGATACCATACTGTTTCAAACTTGACATGACAAATGAATAGACCATAGAGGGTCCTACTAAAATTACACTTACAGTCCCTGAATTTAAGTGATTAAAGATGATCATGTGACGGAGCTAAAGACGACCTTCGTATACTCTAACCTGTCTTCCTGACACGTAGCCGGAGTACTATATTATGCGTTATACTGTTTCCAGTCACTACTTGTTCTATGCAAATATTTTATAAATAAAAGTTAGTTACATTTGATCCACGTCTTGCCTTAATCACATAAATTCATAAATTAGGCAAATTCGGAATGTAAGTTATAAAAGATTTTAAAGCTGATAATGTTTTTAAGCTCCATCTGAAAGTTTAAAAATCCACTACTTATTATCCTATCTCATTATCTTATTTTCTATTGTTTGCTCTAATCTCTATAAAAGAACCGTATAGAATCAAACCCTTTGTTCGCCTAAAATTGTTAAATATTAATTTCCTTTAAACCGAGTTTAATAAAATATAATATTGAAAACACACTTTTTTAAATTCTAGATCATACATTAAAAACCAGAATATGAACTAATTATCAATCTAGATTCTTTTTTTATTCAAGAAAAAATCATGTAATTTGTCATTTACTTATTACAAAATTCTTAACGACATTTTTTATTTAAATAAACGTAGTTTTAAGTGACCCTGCTTTGTCAGATTCACAACGATAAAAGATTTACCTGATAAAGTATGAACTAAATATCATTTTCATTTATGATTTGTCTATAAAAGTGAAGCTAGAAAAACGACGTTATCTTACACATTTAATTGATCAGATGAAGGTTTTAAGAAACTGTTGTGAATCAGGTATGCCCCTCTTAAAATGGAGGGTCATTTGAAATTACACTTACAGTCCCTTTTAATTTTATGAGGAAAAATTAAAGACGACGTCATCATTCCAAGTTTTTATGTTGCCACTGTATGTTTCCATTTTTATGACAAATTGAAAAATTCAGAAAAGCTTCACCGAGTTCATCGCTTTTCTTTCCTTCTTTTTTCTACCTTTTTATGTTTCTGATTCAAGTTCACCAAGAAATCCTCCTTTTTTATTGGGTATTTTTATGCATTTTGTAAACAATTTCTTTTCTTTACGAACTCCATCTTCTAATCTCCTGAAGTTTATGTGTAGATATTATCAAGCATTGATCTCTAGCTTATGCAGACTTATTCCTATAAAACATCCCGTGGTGGGCCTATACCCTGTATAGATATCATGAATTTAGGGATCAAATATGCATCCTCAAATTTTAAATTGTCCACATCGGATATCGAGACCAAGAGTTCAAGATTAACGGTACAACAGTTTTGACCTCTGAAAAAAAAAAATTTGGCAATGAATTCAGCTTTCTTGGGCCTCTTCCGCCAGCGGAGTTTGAGGTGCACTGTGATTTAAAGGTCTCACGTGTCAAGCAAAATTCGATGAGAAGGTTGTCAACTATTTCTTAAAAACCATCCCTAACAACAAGTGCTTTACAGTGCTAAAATGTACATGTAAATGGTTACAGAAAAGCATAACTGAGTTAGAGTGGTAAAATCTAAGCCCATGGTGTGGCGACACTTCAAAACTCTACTTTGGCTTAAAAATTGATGAGACTGTTTATAAGCAGGCTGAATCTATGTGGGTGGTAATAAACTTTTTTATGTTTTTTAGTTTTTTTTCTAGAGTATGGATCAAACAAGTTCTACTCGGCCAGGATTGAGGATTAGGACGGGATAAACCTTAATTCCAGATTAACCTGAGCACAGAAAATTAATAAAACATAAAAATAACATGTTCTGAACCACAGCCATGGGGGTTGGGCCATGTTTTCTCCCAACAACATGATTGAATCCCACCTTGTGATTTGAAAATTATGCTTTATATAAATGTACACGGAAAATTAACTGAAAAAAAAATTCTGATGAAGACACAGAGATAAGGAGCTTCTAATCAATTGTTAGTTTTCTAAAATCAGACCATACATGATACAAATCTACCAACTATTTACAAAAACTGCGCCAAACTTAAAATTTTACTGCAGAGATCAGCCCTACCTTATCCAAAAGTTCGGACCGCCGCGCAGTTCCTTTTAATTTCGAAAATTATTTTTTTCTCCCAGTTCTCTTCACTTACTTATTTAATTTGATTATTTTTCTTTATTTTAATATTTTTATAAATTTATGTTTCACTATAGAAAAATAAGAAATAAAGGAATTTAGTTTTTGCCACAGACTCAAAAGAGTTCTAACCCCTTTATCTTTGCAATCTTATGGTGTAAACTTTTGATAGTTTAAACTTAGATTCCTTGATCCAAAAGAATTCATAGTTTGAAATATAAGGCATACTATATTGGGTTGTGAGTTTTTTTAACTCTACCTCTATAATATGTGATATGTGTTAATGCTACTTATATGATATATTAAAACCAATAAGACGTTTTAGAAAAAAATAATTCCGATATTTCGTACAAAACATAATCGATAGAGATAATTTAACGAAAGAAAAAAGATATTATCAGTCCAATTGTTAGCACAAAAGTTTCACTATTAAATTAACGAACAAATGACTTTTTTCAAATCTTGAAAACCAATTTGCAGAATTAATCTAAAGCTAATAAATCAGAAGAAAAAATGTAATTTATGACTTTTAAAAAATATATTATTTTCTCGGGAAATCAGATTTATAACATTTTCCTTTTTACATTTTACAAACAAACACTATAGGTTATTTCCCTGACATAGCTGGCATCATTTATTAACATACTCTGTTTCTAAGGAGGGTGCACTAATCTTAAAACACTGATGAGGGCGCATATTTAGGACGCGGTATTGAGGACGCACTATTAAAATTTGACATAGGTACACACATATCTGCATCTGAAGCCTTAAAGTGAACTATCATTTCTTTCTGTTTCCAGACTAATGTATCTATTTCATTTCTTAAATTAATTTTCATGTTTACATTGAATTTTAAATTCAAGTTTTCCCATGTTCATTTTTTCATTCGAGTTAGTTATAAAGTTATCAGCTTTTAGACAGCAAAACAAGTTTATCTCCATCTTCTTCTTTTTTTCTCAAGCAAAAGGTTTAAATGGTTCCAAGGTTTTTTTTCAACTGCGTTTATTTTGCTATTATAAGAAGAAATAATCTTTTTCATATAAAATAAAAAACTGTCCTTCATTGCTAAAATCAATAGTTTAACTGTTTAACTGTTAATAGTCATCGATTATCTTTCGCCACATTTGTATAGATTTGATATTTCATACTAGTTTTGATTTTGTTTTTAAAATAATATTTAGCTTACAACTTGTTTTCGAACATTCCTGGAAAATATAAAAATGTCGTCTTCATTACCAAAATCCCCGAAACAGGAATAAATGTTTTTACAAGTAACTCTCAGATCATAACAATTAAAACATATTATGAAAAATCAACTATATATAAATGTGGCGAAAGATAATCGATGACTATTGGTTGTAATCTCTGAATGATTTGTTTGAAATTAAATTGATTTTTTTACGGTCTAAGTCCTATGTTGCAATTTTCTCAATTTGTATGGACGCCATGTTATTCGGTATGAGACGTCTTTAACAATTTTCTCCTTATAGACGCAACAGATAGAAGTAAGATTAGTAGCGATCAAAACCCGCTTTTTCATCGCATTAAGCCTATACCCCCTTTCATTTTTCGCGAACACTCCCTTTAAGATTACATTTACATCGTAAACTCAATGTTATTTTAGAAAATTAAAATAATTTATTCTAATCAATTTAATTTTGCGTAATCCACGAAACTTGATTTATGTTAAAAAATGTCCGTTTCTACTCAATTTTTGTCTTGTCTGAAACGATGCAAAAATATGAAAACGAGAGAAATCACGAGATCATAAAGCCGTGCCGGTAATCCTACATAAAATGAAAGTATTTCATGCTGAGATTAGAATGCAAACATTATTTACATAATACATACGCAGCATATATACTTGGACTTAATAGTTTATTTCCTTCAATTGCGCTCCACTGTATATATCTTGAAAGCGAAAAAGTCTCAAATTCTATATTTTTCCGCGGACCAACACTTTTTTTATCGCATTAATAAATTTTTTTTGTATATAAATATATTGTTATCTGTACCTAATTTGGAATTTTTTCTCTTTTTGAAAAATGATCTCTTTTTTAAAACTAATTTCTGAATTAAAAATATCTCTAATTTTGGAGTTATTTCGGTCGGTAGTTTTTAATTAAAAATTTATGAATTACTATTTTTAGAGTTTTTAAACGTTGTGAAAGAGACAGTCAGCCAAAATATCATTAAAAATGTTACCCGCGTTGAAGCGCTCTACGGTATATAGCACGATTAAAGGCTATGTAATGCACACTTTGTAACTAGAGTTTACAATGCAAATGAATTTTACTTGTGCGCAATTGCGAGCCATGTAAACTCCACGCAATTCCACGCAATTCCGCGCAATTTCACGCAATTCCGCACTATTCCGCGCAATTCGCGAACAGTTGCTCGCAATTCTGAGCAACGGAAATCCGATTGGATAACCATATTTAAACACTACCTGATGCCATGATTTTTTAATCCCGAAGTTGTGTTTCTTCTTTCCCTTTTTCCTGACTAGATGGCAGGCTAGGGCAGCTCCCAGGAGCAGTACTCCAGCCCCACCCAGACATATACAGATAAAGACCAGCCACTACAATATATATACAGATAAACACCAGCCGGGATACTACAATATATACAGATAGGAAATTAAAATATATATCAGATAAACACCAGCCAGGATACTACAATATATATACAGATAAACACCAGCCAAGATACTACAATATATATACTGATAAACACTAGCCAAGATACTACAATATATATACTGATAAACACCAGCCAGGCAACTAAAATATATATACAGATAAACAACAGCCAGGATACTACAATTTATATACAGATAAACACCAGCCAAGATACTACAATATATATCAGATAAACACCAGCCAGGATACTAAAATATATATACAGATAAACACCAGCCAGGATACTACAATATATATACTGATAAACACCAGCCAAGATACTACAATATATATACTGATAAACACCAGCCAGGCTACTAAAATATATATACAGATAAACACCAGCCAGGATACTACAATATATATACAGATAAACACCAGCCAGGATACTACAATGTATATACTGATAAACACCAGCCTGGATACTACAATATATATACTGATAAACACCAGCCAGGATACTACAATATATATACTGATAAACACCAGCCAGGCAACTAAAATATATATCAGATAAACACCAGCCAGGCTACTAAAACAAATAGTCCAATGATAATTAGAAAATAAAAGAATAAAAGTCAGCTTTTAAATCCGAAACTTCGCTAAGCATTATTTAATTCGTTTCTGTTGCAACCCTGAAATGATAAGTAAGAACTTTTGTGTTGTAAAGCATTGATCCTCAAAATCAAAAGTTTCTACACAGGATATTGAGATCAAGCGTTGCAAATAAACAATACTTAATAAAAAACTTCAGACCTCTGATCACTTATATAGTTAAATAAGCCATTGTCTAATAGTAATATAGTTTGAATAATAAAGACGACTTATATATCACTTATATTGATTATGACTGTATGAGATGCACACATTGGGCACCAGAATACAGAAGAAGAAGAAGAAATGTTTTCTCTCATTATTCTATGAAATGTTGCTATGAAATTTATTGGTTGTGTTTGATTTATTTCTAAGATATACATTTTCAACAATTTATCATATTCAACACTGAAAATTTCAAAACCGGTAGCGGCATTTACAAAAAAGAATCTTCTCAATGTAAAAAATAATTTAAAATTTTTTTAATATTTTTTTCCGCAAAAGATTTCAAATTTTTGATGTTAGCTGTAAATTGCATGGTGCAAAATTCTTACGAACATGTTTTAATCAATGTGGAAATATATTTTTTAAAAGTTAAAAGTTTTAAAAAAATCTGTTTTCTATGAATCCTTGCAAATTTGTACCTCCATCTTAATCTAAAAGTTTTATTCTTAATCTAAACTTTTAAAATAGAAAAATTTTAAACTTTGATAAATCATATTTACGAGGCTAAAAACATACGTCAAGACCTCTGCGAAAAACATAGTTTTTGTTTAATATTTAAACTTTTTTACTTACTCTTATCATTAAAAAGGCATGGCTTTGTGGGATTTTTTATTTTCATATTGCAAAATATAATAAATTAAAAATTTTGTTTCCGGGAGTCAAGTTTTTAAAACATGTTCAAAAACTTTACATTTTGTAATTTAGTACATCAATCAACATTCTCAATTCTTAAACAACAAATTGTTCTCTATTTTATGTTAGAGAATATAGAATGTGTGATCTTTTCTATTCAGGACTTTTTTATATAGTTTAGCACAAAGACTAGATAGATCGTGTGCCATGTATTGTGGATTTTACGTTAAGCAATAAGATCTTTCTTTCCTTAGAAATATACGTTTATTTCAATCTTAGTTTTGAATTACGCAACAAGTTAACCAGACGGGTTCAGGGTTAAACTTAAATACTGCAGAACAATGAATGCTTTTTATCCACCCCCACACAACCACGGAACCCCTGTGTGTTCAGGTCTTCCCTGAGATAGAACCAAGCAGTATAAACTTATACCTGGATCTACAGGCTGTATCTGAGGACCAGGTTGACCTACGCCTTCTTCCATCTGGTTGGGATAGAACTAGGTTTAGGCTAGACAAGGAGATACCAGCAGCATACTGGTTCCACAGCTACTGAACCTCAATACAATCGATAGAGGTTAGTTCAACACTAGGTTGTTGTTGTAACACAGAGCAGAGAGGAACCAGGTAGGTTCTGGGGGATCAGGGGATTCAATGGACTTAAATACGATATGATAATACCACAGGAGAAGGAGAGGAAGGTGGAGAAGGAGATGGAGAAAGTGAAATAGGATAAAGAGGATAAGGAGGAGAATGAGAAGGAGAAAGGGGAAAAGGAGATGGAGAAAGAGAAGTAGGATACGGAGGAGGAGGAGAAGAAGGAAGAAGAAGTGAAGGAGGCGGAGAAAAAGGAAAAGGAAGGGGAGGAGTTTTCAGAAGGAGGAAGAAGGAGAAGAAGAAGGAAGAAGAGGAGATGGAGGCGGAGAAAAAGTAAAAGGAAGGGGAAGAGTTTTCAGGAAGAGGAGAAGTCGGAGAGAAGAATGGATATATATCTAGGACTGATTTACAAGTAGATACGAGGTTAAGAGAGTCAAGTTCTCGGGGGGTTTGGGAGACGAGGATAATGGGGTTCTTAGAATTTAGGAGACAAGGATTGAAGGGCGGTCTTAAGGGTTTTGTAAACAAGGATATGTGGTTCTCAGGGGGTTTAGCAGAAAATGATGAAAGGGGTTCTCAGAGGGTTTAGGAGACAAGAAAATATGGTTATTAGCGGGTTTAGCAACCAATGATACAAGGGGTTTTTAGAGGGTTTAGGAGACAAGGACATAAGAGGTTCTAAGGGGTTTAGTATAAGACAATAAAATATGTGTTCTCAGAGGGTTTAGGAGACAAGGAAACAAGGAGTTCTCAGGGGTTAAGCAGACAATTGGATAAAAGGAGTTTTCAGAGAAGGTTTCTCATGTTTAAGGAGATAAGGATAGAAGGGGTTCTCATGGTTCAGACAAGATACACAAGGTTACCCACAATACTTGAGACTTTAATAAAACCAGAAACTCATAGTTTTTAGATATAATTATTTGCTCTCACTCGTTAAACAACAATTTTAAATAATAATTAATTTTGCAAAGATATTAACATGGGACCATTATTTTACACAGTAAGAGTGAGTGAATAATTTCGTTGAGTCGATTCGAAAGTCTCAATCTTTGAGGGTAACCCTTGTGTATAATTTACGCTTAAAGGGGTCGTAAACATATAATGTATAATTCTTTAAACCATTGCTTGATTTAAGAGGAATGAGCCGTTTTTGACCTAAAAATAGATTTTTTTTAAATTGTGGTTTCTCAGTAAAACTAAAGTGTAGATCTATAGCAAGAGTTTAACACGGTTCATGAAGTTAACAAAACAAATTTCATTAAAATCACATTTGTGTAATAAACAGTGAAATCCATATAGGAAGTTATTGTGAAACTATTTGCCATAAAACAATTCATAGAATATTCATAAGATTGCTTAAAAGTCGTCTTCATAATCCACAAATGTACAGGTATGAAGGTACCGGGGGCTTGATAAATGAAAATGTATTGTTAAGTAGTTTACCAGAACCTGAAAATGGACAATTTTCATATATTTAGTGATGTGGCTTCAGTTGGTTCGTTTCTGAATAGATTTCTTCCACGGTCAAAATTTGGCTAAGTGTACGAAAGCAAATGTTTTACATTTTTCATTCTAAATCTAAACATTTGCTTTCTTATACTATGTCAAATTTTACCCTGACAGAAGATATATGCAAAAAACGTCCCAAAAACAATGCAAAAACGAGGTAAAAATGAACGTGTTGTAACATTCGTTTTTAGAAAAGATGAAGGAATGTTTAATAAAAGCAAACATTAACATAATACAGTTTTGAATTTAAGGAAGTTTTATTGATTTTTTAAAACAATATGGATTAACAACAATTCCAGAAAGATTGAAAAAAATGAGACGAGTTCCTTTTAAATAGCCCGGATGCTTTTTGTTGTCAATTTCTATTCATCAATAAACAATTTATAGAACTAAATTCTGATTGACTTCAGCTCCTACAGCTGTCCAACAGTACTGAATTATATGAAATATGCCCAATATTTTACGACCCGTTATTATCTTACATCTCATTGTAAACCCTAGAATCTAGATGATACAGTGAAAACAAGAAAAATCTGGGATTCATGTTATGATTTTTGAATGATAGTCAAATAAACATGAAACAATTGTACAATTTGCTCAGACAAATACTTTTATATTTGAATTTTAAGCTTATAGTAAACTATTTGCTTTACATAATATATTTTAATGTCGTCTTCCTATTCCACAGTTTGCTAGTTCTCCCTGCACTACAGCCAATCTTACATATAAGAATACACAGCAAGAGCGCATGAAATGTCGTCTCAAAATTGTTTCAACAATTTTTGACAGCTGTTATGCTTAATCAATGTCCTGCACCTGAAGAAAGCTGCTCAGATTTCGCAGCTTTAAATGGATTGAATATAATTTATGAAAATGTATCCAAATATCCTTGTTGAAAGTCATATTTTTTTTAGATAATTCTTAAGAAACTACTTTTTAAAGTTTATTTTAAGGTAAATGAATAGCCCTGTAATA
The DNA here is from genome assembly GCF_000591075.1 of Eurytemora carolleeae. NCBI lineage: Eukaryota > Metazoa > Arthropoda > Copepoda > Calanoida > Temoridae > Eurytemora > Eurytemora carolleeae. Next base: position 60,320 of record NW_019396426.1, on the reverse strand, counting down.
TGCAGGACAGCAATTGATAAATTAAGTTCGTATTTACGCGGCATTTGATCTTAAATAGGTTAAGAATACAACATTATAAAGAACTCTTGCTATGTATACATGTATCTTGGATTCCCTATATAACGAAATTCATGTTATATGAAATCATGTCGTCTTCTATAAAAGACGACATTTACACTTTACAGTTCCATCTTTTCCCGTAAGTCATTAATTACAGAAGATGATGGGGTAAGCAAATTCCTTGGATAAAGTTTGTGTGAGAGAGAGACCACAGTTTAGTAATATATACAGTATTCACCCTTCTTAGCTTCAAGTTCATACAACCGGGGGAACACAGTTTAGTAATATATACAGTATACACCCTTCTTAGCTTCAAGTTCATACAACCGGGGGAACACAGTTTAGTAATATATACAGTATTCACCCTTCTTAGCTTCAAGTTCATACAACCGGGGAACAACATTGAATTTCGAGGGACTCTCCATTTACCATTTTCTTAACACACAATAGCACCCTTTATTATCGAATCAGAGGAAAATTTGTACAAAGCATAATTCCGTTTAATTTCTTTCATTAATCCGTAAAGAGGCTTTCAGAGAGAAACTTTCATTTAAAGTGATAAATTTTCAAATGGAAAACTTGAAATTACGATATATTCTCTTAATTGTACGTTTAAAGATGGTTGAATTGTAGACCAACACGCAATCAAAAGTAAAGTGAAGAAATTGAACGCATCATCCCTGGTTAGTCCAGGGTGCTGTGTCAGTGTAAGATGTTTTTACGACGGTTTATGTCGAATTATCTTTACAGGAAAATAGGAGAGAAATTAGTTCTTTACGCACCATTTTAAACCATGACACTAGCTATAGATATGAAACTTAATCCACGCAGATCCTGAATACTAAGAAAAGTTGCATACATTTGCAGACTGGGTTGACTTTGAAATGTTTCAACGCTGCCTTAATTGGCCTTTGATCTTTCAACCTTGGATCACAATGACCTATGTGTACATTGTACAATTTACAAATGAACTTACAGAGTTTAAATATGGACTCTAAATATACCGAGGGAAGGTACTGGAAGGTGATGAATATTTCAGGGAAGGGGAAGGGAGTCCTAGCTAGGTAGGTTTAAACTCTAAATATTCCGAGGGAAGGTACTGGAAGGTGATGAGTATTTCAGGGAAGGGGAAGGGAGTCCTAACAAGGTAGGTTTAAACTCTAGATATACCAAGGGAAGGTACTGGAAGGTGATGAATATTTCAGGGAAGGGGAAGGGAGTCCTAGCTAGGTAGGTTTAAACTCTAGATATACCAAGGGAAGGTACTGGAAGGTGATGCATATTTCAGGGAAGGGGAAGGGAGTCCTAGCAAGGTTGGTTTAAACTCTTTATATACTAAGGGAAGGTACTGGAAGGTGATGAATATTTCAGGGAAGGGGAAGGGAGTCCTAGCAAGGAAGGTTTAAACTCTAAATATTCCGAGGGAAGGTACTGGAAGGTGATAAGTATTTCAGGGAAGGGGAAGGGAGTCCTAGCAAGGTTGGTTAAAACTCTAAATATACCAAGGGAAGGTACTGGAAGGTGATGAATATTTCAGGGAAGGGGAAGGGAGTCTTAGCTAGGTAGGTTTAAACTCTAGATATACCAAGGGAATGTACTGGAAGGTGATGAATATTTCAGGGAAGGGGAAGGGAGTCCTAGCTAGGTAGGTTTAAACTCTAGATATACCAAGGGAAGGTATTGGAAGGTGATGAATATTTCAGGGAAAGGGAAGGGGGTCCTAGCTAGGTAGGTTTAAACTCTAGATATACCAAGGGAAGGTGCTGGAAGGTGATGAATATTTCAGGGAAGGGGAAGGGAGTCCTAGCTAGGTAGGTTTAAACTCTATGAACCCTTATCCACTCCTCTGGATCAGTAAAATCTATGGTTTTCAGGGGGGTTTGGGTCCAAAATCCCCAATGGGTGTAAGCCAACCCATTAAAAGAAACAACTGTGCAGTCCCTCCCTGGACATATTCCTGAGTTTGCCCCTGTATGTAACAAAGATGCAAGTTGAAAAAAAAGTAATTTTTATCTGTTTTTTATCTGTTTATCTGTTTTTGGTTGAACAATAAATTGAATAATTTTTAGGAAAGATATAAAACAGGGAGAATTAATAGTAGCAGATACTCCTCTGTTTATAGTTCCACCAGATGCACATTCTCAAAACAAAAATACGGTAAACTAGTTTATATAGATAACTAGCTGGATCGAGTGCCGTACGTATGGGTTCCAAAACAAATTTCAGCAAATTAGATCACGTTGTTTGGCCAGCTATAATTATCATAAATATATATATATTTATTTAAAGAATTGTAACTACTGAGGATCGTCATGATAGACGTGAAACATTATGTTTAGTATAATTCTTTTCTTAATAAAAATGTGAAGTTAAAAACTGACATATATATATATATATATAAATAAAAATATATATTTATGCTAATTATATATGAATGAGTGAATAGCTTTTTTACAAAGATAAAAAATAATATCTAATAATAATTATTCTCCTCTCATACAATACACATCAAAATTACATTAACAATGATGATTATATATTAACATAGCATAATGATAGAATAGATATTGATGAAATTATTTTATATTAAGAATTAATCTAATATTATGATGTAGTTTAATTTTGTTTAACATTTTTTGAATATGGTTTACAAAAATATTCTAAATTATGCAAAATAGGCGACATAATATATAATGTGATAATATGAAATAAAAATTCAAATGATTTTTTTAAAATTACCTTAAAAAGAGAAAAAAAAGACCTTTTTAAGCGCAATAAACCAATAATATTTCTTTAAGTAAATGTTTTTAAAATTTCTTTACAATGTTTTTTTTTTTTTAATTTCTTCTTAATTTTCGAGTTCTTGTATTTGTAATTGAGAGATTAGGAGATTTTTAATTCGGGCAACATTTCAAATTTACGATAAAATTTTTTTTATTTTTTAATTTAACTGAAAAATTGAAGATCAAAATTTTTTTATTTTGACTGAAAACTTTTATTGCAGCTTGATAATTACTTGGATTGCGCTGTGAAAAACCTGAATCCTCTTGATCGGGAAACTTTCTGGAATCTTGCAGACTCCAAATCCATTCAAGGCAAAACTCCAAGGTGGGTTAATACTTGTTGATCTGAGGACTGTAGTAAACCTCCATTTATATATGCTTGATTCACAACGGTGCCCTTTATACCTTTTTAATGTGGAAGAAATAATTGTTTTTTAGCTCTAAAAGTGTTTAATTCTGACAACTTCTTTCATATTGTTACTGAAGCACAAGTGCATAGAGAGAAATCGAATAATTAACTTCCATAAAAAAAGATGGATCTTTTTCCAAAGAATTAGTTTTGACAATTACCTCTAAGTCAACTGGCCTAAATTTACCGCTATATATGTGACAGTAAATCCTAGTGGAGCACACTAGTTTCATACTTTCCGGTCATATTGTTTCCAACCGCTAAACATGAAGGGTTACTTGAAATCCCTTTAAACTAGTTTATCATACATTAATATTATTTTGTTATAAAGAGGAATATACTTCACTAACTGCTATAGTATTGGACAAGGTAGTTCAACAAGGTTTCCTACTGCCATGCTTCCAATACTTTCCAGGTTAAATAATAATAATAATAATAATAATAGCGATAATAATTATTTACTTTACAGGAAAGTTAAGGGTATTTACTTTACCAAGGGTTCCCAAGACCAATTTTGTCTACAAAATATCCAGAGTGCAGAGAGGGATGTTTTGTTGCCGTGGTTAAGTACAACTTTTAATGTCTCGAAAAAGTAGTTGTACACAATTTTATCGTCTTTTGAGATGAAAATTCGCGAATTTTCCCCCGAAAACTTCGCAGAACGGGTGGTTATTTTTCATAACTGTCCCAAAAGACGTTAAGTAACCTAACCTCCCTTTAAGGCTTCGTGGATAAGCAGTAGTCATAGCATTTATAGGCTGGCCAGGGTTCGATGATCTCACACAAACAGTCCAAGCATACCTGTTTGATGGGGGTTGGGGAGGGGGGGGGGGTTTGGATAGCTACAATAGGTCAGTAATTTTGGTCAAAAGGTGGAAAAATGATAATAATAATGATGATAGTTATGATAACTATATAATAATAATAATAACAAGAAGGATAATGATAAAAATAAATATCTCTCAAAGTACACCTACACAGTTCCTTTAACTTTTTAATCTTTTTCTGTTGTTTCAGGATAAATCACAGCTGCAGGTAAATCTTCTATTTAGACCATTATAGAAATACAATAAGGTAAAAGATATTCCAATGGAATTAAACACTTGCCACAATCCTGCATTTTTTAATCCCTATATCTTTGCAACTTAATCACATTAACCCGTCTACTAATAATACCTGGTTTGTATAAACCCGTCTACTAATAATACCTGGTTTGTATAAAAACCCTTCTACTAATAATACCTGGTTTGCATAAAAAGTTCCCACAAATATTTTTTTTCAGACCTAACTCTGAGTTCCACTGGAACCCTGAGCAAGGATATGAAGAACTCAGAGCCTCCAGGTTAGGGGTTATCAAGTAAAGTTTATTAGAAGGGGATAATTCATTAAGCTTACTGTCCCGCTTTGCCTTATAAAGTCTGTATTTGTAATGTACAGCTTGCTGATTAAAATTCGGCCCGGTACTTGAAATTTACCAGAGTTTACTCGGAATAGCTATAAATCACACAGGTCTGCCGCTTATAGTAAATTGGCGGTACAGTCCAAACTAGGACTGCAAAGGTTGGCTAAGCTCGTATATTCAAATGTACACAGGTCGTGCATGATAAATATATATTTATCAAAATAACTTTTAGAAAAGACAATTTTCTTGCAAATCATGCAAAATTGAAATACAAACTTTAATCAGCTAACCCAAGTGGACAAAACAAATTTCTTCCATATTAACAATGAATTTAAAAAAGAATTGTGTTTTTCCCACGAACTTAATTTTTTAAATTCCTATATCTTTGCAACCCCTTTTATATTTAAAACTATGTACTCTATAGGTGTATCCTGGAGGGAGAGGAGATTACTGACTGTTACCTGGATCTTACAGCACAGGTACAAGTCATGGAGTGGATAAACTGGGGAGGGAATCCAGTCATTGTTCACCAACCTGTTTTTAATTGTCCGAGCTGGAGATATGAATGTTGAAATAAATTTTTAAGCTTTAAAGATCTTCTTTTCTATTTCTGATGAATAATTGTCTGCAATAACATGTATTTAAGAATTGAGTCACGTGATATGGTACAGTTAACCCTAAATGAGCCATACATCGAAAGAATTTGTGAAATGTCGTCTTGACAATTTTTCAATGTGTTTTATACTTTTTTACGTAAATTTCAGTATTTGCGAAAATAAATAAATAGCCATGAATATGTGGGTACAGTTTTAAAGAGCTCCATATAATCATTTAATTAAAACATAAATATCTGCAACAATCCATTATCAGAAAATGAAAATACGAAATTTGATGAATTCTTTCAATTGTCTTACATTGTTTTTAGGGTCGAATAACGCAGCAGGAGCGGCGTAGCTTGCTTAAGTCCGGATACGGGTTTGATTGTAACTGTGAAGTGTGTTCCCTATCCTTCAACCTCCTGGAGAAGGATGATAAACTCAGAGTGGAAGCTTTTAATCTCTCTCAAACATGTTTCGATCTCAAGAACAGCTTCAGCTCAGAGCAGATGGTGGAAGTGCTAAGGAAAGCGGAACGTTGGTTCTTCTTAAGAAAATCTCTAGGTTATAAGGTAAACCCTTTGTATCCAACCTGTCAACAATATTGTATTTGGTTAAATATATGTTAAACTAATATGGTCGTGCAGGGTCACAATATATTAGGCGTGTTCAGTACGGTTTTGGACTAATAGTACTCAAATAATTTTTAGACGGTACACTGGTACAGTGTCCAATGTCCATCGTAACCAGTTTAAAATCGGTTTTACGACTTTGATCGTTAATATACGATTTTATTAGTTGTTTTACTGAACAAACGATTTTTTTCACGCACTATAAACAATAGGTTTTTATACTAAACTGATGATTTTTTTTCACAATTCTTTTTTTGAAAAACGATCGTTTTTTTGAACGAACGATTTTCTTGAACGAACGATTTTTCTGAATGAACAATTTTACTGAACGAAAGTTCAGTGAGAAAACGAACGAAATAGATGAGAAATGAACGATAATTTTAAGAAAGAACGAAATTAATAGTTTTTGAAACTATTGAAAAAAAAACGAACAAATGGACCGTTCATGAACGATGAACGAACAAAATGAAAAAAACCGTACGCGCCAATATCTACTCAAAGCTTTTCTTTTTCCATTCAGCAGAAGACGAACACCTGTGGCTAAAGTCATAAATTAAATGTGTTGTTAGATTACATCTCGTAATTCGAACTTTAGATTTGAATTTGATTGCATTTTGGTCTATATATGTCAGCAATCTTTAAACTTACGGAGTTGTTTTCTACTAATTTTTCATTTGAAACGCATATGCCAAAAAAAAAGTCTAAAAGAGAACAAAGGAACTGAGTTTTTGCCACCAACTCAAATATTCTTATCCTTATAATCTTTGCAACCCATGGTCATAGGCCTTAAGTATTTCAAACTAATAATTCTGTTAGATCAAATAATCTAAGTTTAAAATATCAAAGGTTTACACTTAGCGGTTGCAGAGATAAAGAAATAAGAAAATTTGAATTTGTGGCAAAAACTCAAATCCTTTATATTTAATATTTAATGTTTGATCGAATGTCTCAGGTTGCTGGGATAAGGACCCAAACTATTAAATGCGTGAAATGTCATGAGTTTGCTTGCTAAATTGGCAAACTATTAAATACGTGAAATGTCATGAGTTTGCTTGCTAAATTGGCAAACTATTAAATACGTGAAATGTCATGCGTTTGCTTGCTAAATTGGCAAACTATTAAATGCGTGAAATGTCATGAGTTTGCTTGCTAAATTAGCAAACTAAACCACGTGAGTAACACTCAAAGGTCTACATTATTCATAAGATGAAAGGTTTCCCGATCGTTTCTTAAAATACCGTCAATAAGTATACTTAAACTTGATTTCCTAGTTGACCCATCAATTGGAGGCTGCTGAGGTTGTTTGGCATCTCGCTATGCTTCTAGGAGAGGACGAGATAGCCTCCAATATATGCAGGTAAAAAGCCTCTACCATATACAGGTTGAAAGCAGCCTCTACAAAATACAGTTAGAAAACAGCCGCTACAATATACTGGCAGGAAACAGTCTGTACTATATACAGATAGAAACAGTCTCATACAATATACAAGTAGAGAACAGCCTCTACTATATATACAGGTAAACAGCCTCTACTATATACAAGTAGAAAACAGCCTCAACTATATATAAAGGTAAACAGCCTCTATTATATATAGAGGTAAACAGCCTCTACTTTATACACAGGTAAACAGCCTCTACTCTATTCAGTTAGAATTTTATTTTTTATTTTATCAAATAACATATAAATATTTTGGTGGTAAAAATTCAAGATCAATTTTTTTCATTTTACTTTACTTTGTTTCGAAAAAAGTTGTTAAGGTTTAATGTGTAATCTATATTTATAATAATGCTCTTTGCTAGATATATGTATATGTTCCACAGGCAATGTGGAATATTAATTATGAAATTTAGATATTAAATGTTTATTTTTTTTTAGGGAAGGGAACCTGTTGGCCGACATTAGATTTGGAGCTGACAGTCAAGAGGTAGAAATAACAAAACAAAAAATATTTGAACTTTTGAAATTATAATTCATATTTTAAGGACGCTAAAAAATACTTTTTTATAGAATATCATTTTTTTCATAATTTCTTGAAAACGAAAAAGGGTTGAAATACTTGTTAAACTTCAAGGGACTGTTAGCGTGTTCCCATACGAGGATTACAATGTTAAACTTCAAGGAACTGTAAGCGTGTTCCCATATACGAAGATTACAATGTTAAACTTCAAGGAACTCTAAGCGTGTTCCCATACGAAGATTATAATGTTAAACTTCAAGGGACTGTAAGCGTGTTCCCATACCAAGATTACAATGTTAAACTTCAAGGAAAGTAAGCGTGTTCCCATACGAAGATTACAATGTTAAACTTCAAGGAACTGTAAGCGTGTTCCCATACGAAGATTACAATGTTAAACTTCAAGGAACTGTAAGCGTGTTCCCATACGAAGATTACAATGTAAACTTCAAGGGACTGTAAGCGTGTTCCCATACGAAGATTACAATGTAAACTTCAAGGGACTGTAAGCGTGTTCCCATACGAGGATTACTATGCCCAATTTACAACGGTCCCTTAAAAGCTTAAAAGGATTAGATAATAGATATCCATGTTTTTGTTGTTTATTCAAACTTATTTTCATTTGTGGTTTCTATATATGCAAAAGTAAATTGCGTATTTCTTGCTTTATAGAAAAATGGAGAAATTCGTAGAAATAACCCTTTTTCGAGTCAGAATAAAGGACGTTATCTTCCACAGTTTGGATAGGATTAAGTGTCGAGAGTCACTAAAAACTAGGCTTGTACAATTCCTTTAGTTTTATTTGAGATCGTGTCGGAGTTTAAAGAAGGCATGAAATAATTTTTAAATAGTTTGTAATAATTTTTTTTAATTTTAACACTTTAATTCTGAGCTAAAATCCCTTTTTTACGATTACAAAATTTTAAAGGAACGAAAATTGTTAAAAGATTTATTTAGGTTCAAATTTGGAGAGAAAAAGAGTCAAATCCTGTAAAATATCTTCTGGGATGATTCACAAAATTGAAAATTTTTAACATCACTTTAATAATTTGTTATAATTTGAATAAAGTATTTTATTGTTACATTTTGTAATAAAATATTGTCATTTATCTCAAAAAATATTTAGACCATTTTTAATTTCAAATATCATAAATGTGAAATTCATAGATTAATTAAAATTACAGATAAGCCACTAGATTTCGTTTTTTCAAGATTTGGATGAAACTAGTTCACAATAATCCTAAGCCAGAAGGAGTTTCGCGCAGTCGGCGTAGAATTACAAGACAGAGAGAGCCTGTTCTACGCCGACTTGGCTTCTGCCTCAGGGTTATTGTGGAAGAGTTTCATCCAAATCTTGAATTATCTTATCTTAACTAATCTATGGTTAAATTTATTTAAAAATAATAAAAACGTTCTCTTGTATATTATATTTAAGTTATTCTGCAGCTTTCCTTACAGATCAACTACCCCTGCCATTTATAATAGGCTTCACTTTCAACAATTAAGCTTATTGCAATTTGTAAGCAGATTATTATAAGCAGAATCAATGTTTAAACTTCACCACATTCTATGTTAAAAGAAGATTGAAAAGATTGGAAAGAAAAAAAATAATAATTATACGAAAGGATGTCAAAAAACAGATGCTTAAAAATGCATTTTTGTCTAAAACCTTTTTTCTTTTTCACACTTTATCATATTTATCATCATCTATATATAAATTTGGCTTGTCTGTCTGTCTGTCTGTTTGTATCCAATAAACGTCAAAACGGCTGAACCGATCGGGCCTATTTAATAAATTACTTACAATAACTTTTTCAAAAATTTATATTTCTATATTTTTGAGTATTTTCTATAATCTACGTGACATTTTCGTTGGATAGAAGAGTTTGTTGCACATTTCATAGAAAGGATGATTCAGCATTTTCTTATAATTATACGTTAAGAGTATTGTGTTGGTTGAAAAATGATTAATTGCTGATAACAGAAATTTCTATAAAATATGGCACAAAATTATATCTACTTGGTGGATCTATAGATGGTGGTTGTATTATAGTTTTTAACTCTGATTTCATAGAAAATGAATAAATGTGCAAACATAAACTATCCTTTTTTATTTAAAAGGCCAAATCTTAGAAGCGTATTATTTTTTTTTGGAATAGAAAAGGTACAAACTTGAGAAATAGACTAAACATAAAGAGAGGGATGAGTAGGTATTCTTTGGTTTCGGAATCCTGATCTGATTATTTGCGGATTTTTTAACACTTCTTCGGAAATTTTCATCCGCAACTTTGTATCTACAGAACACTGAACAGTATAGATTATTCTTTCAAGAGTAAAAATAAGGAAAGGGGGATAGGGTATGTTTACATTTTGTGTATTTTTTTGTTAATTAATATATAAGTTTTATTTTGACTTCCAGTGCGATTTACTTGATGTTTATTGAGAAGTTTTTCACTTCTTATATTGATAATTAGTCAAACATAAAATAAAACTTTGAATTATTTGAAGAAAAGTCTGAAGTTGTTAGAAAGTTTTAAGAATGACAAAAACATAACGTCGAATTTTGACAGAGCCCACCCCCCCTCTAGGTTATTCATTTTTTTAACAAACACACGTACTGACATACAAAATCTAAGTTTTAACATATTTATACATATTTTCACGAACACGATGGTTCTTGTGCAAATTCCTTGAGTTTTCCAGTTTTTTGTCTGACCTAAAGTAGGCAAACATATTTCCTTGTTTAGGCGAGTAGGTGACTTGTTTAAGTATCCGTTGAAAACTAGAAGCTTACAAAATTTATGAAAATGTTTTTGCAAAAATTTAAAGGGACTGGACATAGTGACCTTTCGTGCATAAAACGTCAGATCTTATTCACAACGCTAACATTGAAACTAATCTTATCAAGAATGAGTAAGATATCCTTATTTTATTTGCTAAACATTGATTGATTGTGAATCTGACATGCAACTCGTTTACTAAATGATCAATTAAAATAACGCACACATTCCCTTTAAAGAATTGCAGTAGGAGTGACATGCTTTACGCCTTAAAATCTAGTTTAATAGTCGATTAACCACAGTAATGTTTACTGTTTTCAGTTTACTTGAAAATAAATTACTTTGTAAAAAAACAAAAAGAATATTAAAATACTTCTCTGAAGGAACAGTAGGGTTAATTTCGACTGAACCAAATAGATTATTAAGTACAATAGATAGCAACGTAGAATACTCTCAGTACAGCTGTCAAAAATAATAATAATAGTGATAATAAAGTGCTTTTCTTAAAATGAAATAAGTGCAATTTTGTGTTCTTTATTTTCTATTTTTGCACTTTCTTATTTAATTTTGAAAAACATTTCAACTAATTTGAGAAAATGTTGAATTCTTTCTTATATTTGACACTTGTGACGTCATGTAAAATTCGTCCATTTCTCTGTTGCCACCTATTGTACTTAATAATCTATTCGGACTGACCCTAAACTAAGCTTATGGTGCGTGCTATACGGATCGGCAATACGCTGACCGAAGAAATAATGAATCTTTATAGAGGAGTCTGAGAGTGGCATGGTCTTCACAACATTTGTCTTCTCAGTAATTGATGGATGAAATATTCTTATTTTTTGTGCTGAAAATTACTTATTTTTAATTCTTGCGGATATTTGATGTTGAGACGATGAATGAAATTTTCAGAATTTAAGACAAAAAACAACGATATCTTCCTTATTGTTACAACGGTGCCGTTGTAAATTGAACATGCCAAGAAGTTAGGAATTAAGGATAAAATTAATTTAAGTGGGAATAAAAAAGATAATAAAGGGAAAAAATGGAAGAAACATATTTTTTTATGATTCTGTATTTAACATACGAGATTGTATTGTATTAGAAGAAAATGATTAGTAGGAAAGGGGAGGAAAGACGGAAGAAATTATGAATGATGATTTTCACTTTAGCATTGCAAAGCGCAAAAATATGTCCCGATCTGACATTTATATCTAAACAACTAGATTCTACAAGTTGATTGCATAAATAAATCAAGATTCTACTAGATGAATGCATAAATAAATCTAGATTATACAAGATGAATGCATAAATAAATCTAGATTGTACAAGTTGAATGCATAAATAAATCTAGATTCTAAAAGTTGAATAGAAAAATAAGTCTAGATTCTACAAGTTGAATGCATAAATAAATCTAGATTCTACAAGTTGAATAGAAAAATAAATCTAGATTCTACAAGTTTAATAGAAAAATAAATCTAGATTCTACAAGCTGAATAGAGAAATAAATCTAGATTCTACAAGTTGAATAGATAAATAAATCTAGATTCTACAAGCTGAATAGAGAAATAAATCTAGATTCTACAAGTTGAATAGATAAATAAATCTAGATTCTACAAGTTGAATAGAGAAATAAATCTAGATTCTACAAGTTGAATAGAGAAATAAATCTAGATTCTACAAGTTGAATAGAAAAATAAATCTAGATTCTACAAGTTGAATAGAAAAATAAATCTAGATTCTACAAGTTGAATGCATAAATAAATCTAGATTCTACAATTTGAATAGAAAAAAAATCTAAACTCTACAAGCCGAATGCATGATTTGTTTGCTGTCAGCAGTTTTATAATTCTGCCGACTGTGCTCTATATTAAGTGTGGAACAACTTTCCTATTTATAAACATAAATACAGATGAATAGTAACTAGTAAACAGTGGAAATGTACACGACATTATTTCATGTAAATCTGCGGCTCATTACGCAATTTGCGTAGTCACTCATGCCTCTATGGTAAATGAGACTTCAATACTGCGTCCTTAAGAGGGCGTCCTAAATGTACGTCCTATCTCAGCCCTTAATCTTCATTATTGCGTCCATTATGTGCGTTCACAGTAGATGTCCTCAGTGTGAAATTATAATATTCGTCCTGATTATTAGTATATATATTGGGTTTTTTATGAATAAAACGGTGGGAACCCTTTTAACTACCTTGACACTAAAACCTACCTGTATGTGCATTATATTGCTTCCTGTAACAGCTTAAGAGTCGGTCTGGTACTGGAAATCAACCTGTGTTTATAGTGTTGAACCCATCTTTTATGGCTTCAGTTGTATAGTAATACTAGTAAATAGTAAATAGGTAAAGAGCTAAAAACTTTAAAATTGGGGATATCAAGATCAATACTTAATCTCCTCTTTTTATTAATCGGCAGATTAATTTAATCTTATATTAATATCCAGGAAAGTGTCAAAAATGCCGCCAATTGTCGATTGCAGAATCCGAACAGCCAATTGGTCAGAACCCAATCTAAGGATATCCAAAAGAGTCGATTAATCAGAAAATCAAAAGTGTCCAGAGTGGATATCAAGATTTATGAATCGGGATTAAGAGTATCCAATACAAGAGTTCTCAGCTCAGATCCTCCTTTGATTGAATTGGTGTAACTATGTAATAATCTTTAAAAGAAAAATGGCAAATACGTTCAGAGAAGGACGATACTGGAGAGTTGAGGATGTACCAGGGAAAGGCAAAGGAGTTCTTGCAAGGTAAATACTGGAAGATGTCGTAAAGCTGGATTTTCGAGCCCTTTTTTGAAGATCTTAAAGTCGTCTTCACAATAAAATCGAAATTGCAGGAATTGTATGAAAATTTAGATCTTAGAAGTATAAACTACATTAAAAAATTTCAGTACAACATGCAGTACAACTATAGTAAACTAATTAGTTGTTCAGGAACAGGTTAAAAATAAAAATTGACTCTTATTATTGAATATAAGGAGTCTAATTCAGTTATCTGTTTCTTTAATGTTTCATTGTTCACAACACTTTTCTGTAGATTTACCAAAATTGTTATTGAAAAAACGAAATTTGAAGAATTTGAAGAATTTTACGCTACGCACAAATCATAAAGAATAAGAAATTCATTATTGATTCATTGATTTATTGGCAAATTTCTATCGAGAAATATGCTTCTAAACATCTAATTAGTTTACTGTTGATTTTTTTACATTTTTTGTTGTCGTTATTTAACAATTTAAATAAAATCGATTCTCAAAACGTAACCACCCAAATGGATGGTTTTGAACGTCAACTTCGCCCTCAAACTCAGTAATTAATTATACATCATTAAAATGTTTTATATGTCTCAAATGAATCCTATCAAATTTTTACACAATACTACATTCTCAGTTCCACTACCATACATTGCCGGTCACTCCCTTTAACCATATTAGAACTATCTAGAGAAAATCTGAAGATTGGAGAACTCATTTTTCAAGATTTTCCTTTGTTTATTGTTCCCTCAGCAGTTCATACAGACTCATCAGAACAGGTTCATGTTGTTTAGTTGATTGATTGATGAACTAGTGACAGGGCACGTGAATTTAATGGTTCTGTCAATATTCCAGAAAGAGCTATGACGTTCGTTCACAATTACTCCTATTAAACATAATTTTTCAGTCTTCTTTTATAAATACTTTTTTGCCGGCATATATGTTTTGAATAAAAAGAATTTAACAAACAAATCCGTAACTTTAAAGATTGTCAAAGTTTATATATAAACCAAAACGAGTATGACTTCAAATTGAAGAAACCGATTGCCTCTAACTCTGGTTAGTCGGGGTGAGGGACTGTTGACGTAATTTCCTTCATTTACATTGTTCGATTTACGACAGTATCCTTAAAAGCTTGGTTTGATCTATTGTAATCAAAATCTTATCAAGCTGGGAAAACGACGATATCTTCCATCTTATTGATTGATTGATAAGAAATAAATATGTATTAAACATTAACATTTAACATTGAATTTTTAAAAAAATCATAATTTAAATCTAACCTAGCTTGACGATTACCTGGAGGCACAACTTCAAGATCTCTGTTTGGAGGCTAAAGAGGCTTTTTGGGACTTAACAGACTCTAAATCTCAAGGTCCTAAAAGTTCCAGGTAGTTTTAAGGAAAAATAACATCAAAATAAATTTCATTTTTAAATCTTACATTATTTTTAAATTAAAAAAAAATTATTCTAAAAATGTTTGAAATCCATTCGAGTAAGCTGCAACCAAACAAGTTTCTCTCACTCTTTGGATTTAAAGTGAAAACAAGAAGACACAAAGTCTTGCCAGTAATTCTACATAAAATAACCGTCTGCCTAGTGTTCAGATTGGATTCAAGTACAGTCAATGAAGACAACTTTCGTTTTTGATTTCTACTTTGCTTTCAGACATCACTGGTAGAGGGTACACTTAAACATGGAAACAAAGATAAGATGCTAATTAACAGCTTCTCTTTGTTTACATGTAAATTTGTAATTTAAAAATATGTGGTTAGAAATTAAGTCATTTTCACTGTATTGATATAAACTCTGTTTTTCTTTCAGGGGAATTTACTTTACAAACTGCTTCAGTATAAAGCAAACTACCACAGTAGAATATCCAACTGCCATGCTTCCAATATTGGCAAGGTAAAGTAAA
The DNA here is from genome assembly GCF_000591075.1 of Eurytemora carolleeae. Taxonomy (NCBI): domain Eukaryota; kingdom Metazoa; phylum Arthropoda; class Copepoda; order Calanoida; family Temoridae; genus Eurytemora; species Eurytemora carolleeae. The sequence goes on along the minus strand of NW_019396426.1, from coordinate 45,014 downwards.
ATTCAAAACAATTAAATACAAACAAACTTTTTCTAATTTTTCTTGAATGCTTTGATATTGTTAGGTTGAACCACAGCTGCAGGTTTAAACTGGAATTAACTTAATACTCTCAAGTATTAAAAAACTTCATTTTTTTTTCTTTAAGACAGAGAGACCCATAAACCTGAGTATAATGGAAAGACGTAAACTATAATTTAATAAGTTGGATTTTAAGTTACAAAAAAACATATATATAGCAGTATCTAATCCACATAAGATTGCTCGAATATCTGCTTCCTATTCCACAGATTTATAATTCTCACAGTATGTTATGCTTATTTCATTATTTAATCTCCATTTTGACCGAACACTGAGTTCCACTGGAACGATGAGCTGGGTTGTGATGAATTGAGAGCTTTTAGGAATATTTCACAAGGAGAGGAGTTAACAAATTGTTATCTGGACCTTACGATTAAGGTATGTAGATACCTAGCTACCTAAACCTAACAGATATAGTGACCAGCCTAGCTATCTGGACCTTAAAATTCAGGTATATAGATACCTAGCTACCTAGACCTAACAGATAAAGTGACCAGCCTGGGTACCTGGACCTAGGGCTGTGCACGTTCCGACTTTTTTGAAATTGTTCCGTTCCGTTCTAGAACGAGGGCCTTCAGCTAAATCGTTCCGTTCTTGTTCCTCTTTTTTTTTATCGTTCCGTTCTCGTTCTGTTCCGTCCCGTTCCCTTCCGTTCTGAGTAGAAGAACGGTCTTCCCGTTCCGTTCCGTTCTTGGTGTTCTTAGTTGAAGAACGGTTGCATCCCTCTTGTTCTGTTCTTAATTAAGAACGTTTCCATGCCCCCGTTCCGTTCTTAGTAACGGACAATTACATCATGTTCTTTTCAAGCAATTCCCGTTCCGTTCCGTTCCGTTCCATTCTTTTACTAATTGTTCCAATATTTTTAAGAACGCGTTCTAAGCGTTCGTTTTTTTTTCGGAACGATGTGATCGTTCTTGATCGTTCCGTTCATTCTCGGCAAATAACGATTGTTCCACCGTTAACGCACCCAGCCCTACCTGGACCTAACATAAACCTAGCTACCTGAACCTAACATATATATTGACCAGCCTAACTACCAGCTACCTGGACCTAACATATAAAGTGACCAACCTAACTACCTGGACCTAACATATATATTGACCAGCCTAGCTACCTGGACCTAACAGATGAAGTGACCAGCCTGGCTATCTGGACCTAACATATATATTGACCAGCCTGGCTACCTGGACCTAACATAAACCTAGCTACCTGGACCTAACATATATATTGACCAGCCTAGCTACCAGCTACCTGGACCTAACAGATATAGTGATCATCCTGGCTACCTGGACCTAACATAAACCTAGCTAACTGGACCTAACAAACATAGTGACCAGCCTAGCTACCTGGACCTAAGAGATATAGTGACCAGCCTAGCTACCTGGACCTAACAGATATAGTGACCAGCCTAGCTACCTGGACCTAACATATATAGTGACCAGCCTAGCTACCTGGACCTAACATATATAGTAATCGGCCTAGCTATCTGGACTATGTATGGCTTACAAAGAAGAACTTAATTCAAAGCTTGATATTTTCTTTACAATTTCTATTCAGGGTCGGATAACGCAGCAAGAGCGGCGTAGCTTGCTTAAGTCCGGATATGGGTTTGATTGTAACTGTGAAGTGTGTTCCCTACCGTTCAACCTCCTGGAGCAGGATGATAAACTCAGAGTGGAAGCTTTTAATCTCTCTCAAACATGTTTCGATCTCAAGGACAGCCTAAGTTCTGAAGAAATAAGCAATGTTTTACGAACAGCTGAACGATGGTTTTTTCTACGAAAAATGTTGGGTTACAAGGTATATAATAACATTAGTTTCAAAGAACCAATTGGCAAATCTTAACTTCTATTGTTTATTTAAACTGTTTTCCATAGAACCAGTTTAAACGGCAGAACTGGCCAACGTTTAGTTCGAACGGCAAGTTTTTGAAAGTTAATGGAAGATTCCGTTCAGGAATAGTAATTTTGATATGATTAACAATCGAAAATAACCGTTAACATAAAAAGAAAAACTAAAAGTAAAAATAATGAACGAATGCGTTTTTAATGCGAATGCGGTTTTATTAAATATTTTACTTAAAATTGTTTGAAACTTAATTAAGTGTTCTGATTTTTTTCCGGGTTGTTATGTTTTTCGTTAACGCCATTAAGTGAGTTGATATCGTTAACGCTCAGTAACTTTCAGAAATAACAGAAGATACCGTTAACGGAGTGTTTGGTTTTATTTAAAAACAAACTTCTTCCTGATAAATAGGTTCGTTCTGTTATTTTAACTAACCATTAACGAAAGGCTTTAAAAAAGTCCTAACCTCCCCAGACCAATATTAAACCCAGTTTTTTTTCAATCAAATTATTTAAGTTTATTGGGTCGAAAAACTATAGAATTATTGATCATTATGTGATTCTATTTGTTTGATCTGTGATTTGCACAATGCATATTTTTAGATAGGTCAAGATGATATAGGGATTGGTTCCCTAGAACTGGAGTGAACTGGCTATCTTTTTTAACTAATAATATTGAGCTGATCCATAATAAAAAGGCTATATAGGTGGTTTGTTGGATATGTTTTTAAATGATTAACTAATATTAAGGTGATCCATCAGCTAGAAGCTGCAGAGGTGGTTTGGCACTTGGCTATGCTACTGGGACAGGAACAAACAGCACTAAATATTTCCAGGTAAAACAAGGTGTCCCACTAAACAAATTTCCAGGGAATACAGGGTGTCCCACTAAGCATATTTCCAGGTAATAAAGGGTGTCCCACTAAACATATTTCCAGGGAATACAGGGTGTCCCAATAAACATATTTCCAGGGAATACAGGGTGTCCCACTAAACATATTTCCAGGGAATACAGGGTGTCCCACTAAGCATATTTCCAGGTAATACAGGGTGTCCCACTAAACATATTTCCAGGTAATACAGGGTGTCCCACTAAACATATTTCCAGGTAATACAGGGTGTTCCACTAAATATATTTCCAGGTAATACAGGGTGTCCCACTAAACATATTTCCAGGTAATACAGGGTGTCCCACTAAACATATTTCCAGGTAATACAGGGTGTCCCACTAAATATTACATTTGGGATCAGCCAATACTTTTCCATTCATTGAGTGGAAAGTCAGATTCTTTAAACTTGTGTATGATCCTCGACGACGAAAAAATCCTTTTTTATTTTGCTAAAAATAGCGAAGAATTCAAGTGTACAGTGTTTATAGGGTTAACCACAAACAGGGGCGTGTTCAGGAATTTGTCCAGGGGGAGGGGGGCGCTATTTTGGTTGAGGGGTTTAGGTTGTATAATTTTGCAAACGCAAAAGGGTGTTTATTAGTGTATAAATGTAGAACACAATGAGTTTTTTATACTTCAATAAAAACGCTTACAAATTTCTTTGACAGAAGAAAAACAAACTAATATTTGTAAGATAAAACAGCTTGCTTATACAAAGTTTTAACTATACAAGTGTTCCTGCAGATAAAATACAAAAGCACATTCATGATCAGACAAAGGTGTACAGCAAAGGGTACCGGTGTGAACCGGATATGTCACATTACAACTAAAAGATCACTTAAAAATTACACGCAAAAGGTCGTCTTTTATCTTTAGCTGTGTATCAAAAAGTTAAATCTCTTGAAGCTGACCGAAGAAGGATCTTTTCTTATTTCTCAACTGTCATTTTTTAGCATGGGACAACTTCTATGCATATAATCTAGGTTTCAACCTGATCAATTCAAAAATATTCTTAATTTTATCAAATTTTTAAGAAAAAAATGTTTTTGTTTTTGATCCTGAAGATAATGTTATTTAATAATAAGATCAATTCTATTTTTCAAAACTTTTTTTTCTCGGCCTGTATCAATAAACTGATCCCCAGGACGTTATTTTTCTGTTTTCCGAGCGCTGTTTTCATATACTCGAGCTCTGTTTTCATATACTCGAACTCTGTTTTCATATACTCAAGCTCTGTTTTCATATACTCGAGCTCTGTTTTTATATACTTATATACTCGAGCTCTGTTTTCATATACTCGAGCTCTGTTTTCATATACTTGAGCTCTGTTTTCATATACTGAAGCTCTGTTTTCATATACTCGAGCTCTGTTTTTTATATACTCGAGCTCTGTTTTCACATACTCGAGCTCTGTTTTCACATACTCGAGCTCTGTTTTTTATACTCGAGCTCTGTTTTCATATACTCGAGCTCTGTTTTTATATACTCGAGCTCTGTTTTCACATACTCGAGCTCTGTTTTTTATATACTCGAGCTCTGTTTTCACATACTCGAGCTCTGTTTTCATATACTGAAGCTCTGTTTTCATATACTCGAGCTCTGTTTTTATATACTCGAGCTCTGTTTTCACATACTCGAGCTCTGTTTTCATATACTCGAGCTCTGTTTTCATATACTCGAGCTCTGTTTTCACATACTCGAGCTCTGTTTCATATACTCGAGCTCTGTTTTCATATACCTGAGCTCTGTTTTCATATACTCGAGCTCTGTTTTCATATACTCGAGCTCTGTTTTTATATACTCAAGCTCTGTTTTCATATACTCGAGCTCTGTTTTTATATACTCGAGCTCTGTTTTCATATACCCGAGCTCTGTTTTCTTATACTCGAGCTCTATTTTCATATACTCGAGCTCTGTATTCATATATTCGATCTCTTTTTTCTTGAATGTTTAATCAATGCGACAAAAAATATATATTTGAAAAACAACTGGAATAATATCTAAATCACATTCCGTACAGTTTCTGGATCAAGAAACGTATATTTGAAGTCAGACCTACTGTGTTGTTAATCTTGGGATCAAGTATAGATTTTCAACTGCCATACATTGGATTCAAGATTAGTCATTTGGCCTAATATCTAAAAAGTGAACGGTCCCTATAAAGTTAAATAATTATTTAAAGATAATCTTATAAAAAGTTGTTTTGTCTAGAGAAGGTGAGGTGCTTGCTGGTATTAGATATGGGAAAGAAAGTATTGAGGTGATTTTGCTTTGTAATTCAAGTTTACCGACAAACCAGATATTTTCTTCTCTTTTAAGAATATTATATCATGATTGGGTGTAACTAAACTTTACAAGTTTTTATCCTGAAAAAATAGAAAAAACAGAACAATAATTTAAAATGTTCTTTGTTAGTTTGTTTTTTCATATATATATATTATTCGATTATCGCGAAATTTTTTCGAAAATACATATCTTATCATAAAATAGAAAATTTACATTTTATACCTTCAGAGATTAACAAAAATTTTGGAAATTCGTCCAATTAGGAATAGAGTCGAGGCCATAAACTGTGATTTACACCATAGCTTCGGAACCCGATGCTGTAGACCTTAGACATTACAAACAATAAATTCTGTTCCACATAATAACATAAGTTAGAAATATCAAAGGTTTCCACCATCAGGTTGCAACGAAAAATGGATTAGAAAATTTGAGTTAGTGGCAAAGACTCAGTTCCTTTAGATTTCTTGAATGGACTGTGTAAGCGTAATTTCAAAGATGGCAATGTCCGATTTTATTCTAAGAAATTCTTCAATGATTCTTAGAAGCAAGAAATGCGCAGATCAGCAGAGAATTCACAAATGAAAATAAACAGTTAAAAAATAAAAACATTGATTTCTAATTCATACTGTTTGTTGTTGTTGTGAATCGAATATTGTCATCTGTGCAAGGACGGTCACATACAGTCCTTAATTAATGTATATTTATAGACCCATATATTCAGGTCGAGAACTGGAAAGAGAAAAGATTAAATCCTGTAAAATCTCTGATAGGATAGCATGAACTTGAATATTAAACAGTCTATAAAGATGAGAATTATTGAGAATTAATATACGAGAGAAAAGGGAGTATCGACGTAACCTCTTTTTAAAGAGGAATATGCCCGATTTATTTGCAAAGATTAGCAAAAATAATGTAGTCAAGTTTTCTATTCAAAACTTGATAACAGAATTGAGTCTTTGCCTCAAACTATGATTTTCTAAATTCTGTTAGATTAAACCATCAGGTTGCAAAGATTCAGGGTTTGTGGCAAATATATAGAGTTTGTGGCAAAGGCTTAATTTACTTCTATTTTGATTAATTTCTAAAAGTGATTTGAGGATTTTAATGCAAGAGAAAAAAGGAAAGAAATTTATAAATGTATCTCTTTTTTCATTGCTTCTCAGATAAGGTCTGTTTCAAGAGTACCATTGTGAATCAAGCATGTTACTAAATAAGTTAACGTTTCCCTAAATTTTCTCTCTAATGATCTAAAATAAATCACCTGTGGAACTTTGCGATTAAAAGAAAAGCAAATACCTCAATTAATTAAAATTTAGTTAGTAACAATGTTTTCGTATTCAGTTGTTTTGGATAAACATTTTTCTAATGTTTTTGTTTATCTGAAGAATATATATACTATATATATAATATGAATTCATCAGTATTAATGTAATTTGTATTGATCTGTAAAAGATGATCAGTAGACAAAATAATAAGTGTCCTTAGCTCCGTTTAGTTTACAAATGGAGAATCACGTGAACTTAAGTCATAATCCTTTTAAATACATCTTTATTAAATTTGTCCTGCAAATTATAAATATCAAAATTTGTGAAATAAATTTTCATTTAATTTCAACTACATTTTAATCTGAAATAAATCTTAATTTGATTTCAACTACATTTTAATCTGAAATAAATCTTAATTTGATTTCAACTACATTTTTATCTGAAATAAATCTTTATTTGATTTCAACTACATTTTACTCTGTAATAAATCTTAATTTGATTTTAACTATCATTTTACTCTGAAATGCTGCATATGGTGATAGTTCAACAGTAGGAAGTTCGCTTTACATTCTGTTTACAAAGCTTATTAAGAAACTTGACCTAAATACTGAGCACATTGTTTTATTGTCCTTCCCTGACATTTGACAACTATTCCTAGTTTCTCTCAACTTTAAACTCTTTTCATCCGTACTCTCAGAGCATAATGCAGTACGTAATGCAAAAACGGCACACTGCAAATTTTAATGAGGATTTAAACAGGCTGGTTTTACTAAACATAAAATGTAGATCATTTTTTCTATAAAGCTGGTGAAAACGTATGATTATAAACAGTGAATGATGAATTTCAAATTTTCTTTCAAATTCACATTTTTGGCAAATACCGTAATTTGAACCACATAGATTTAAAGAAAATTTGAATTTAAAAATTCTCTTTACCGTTTGTAGTTGTATAGAAAAACTAATTTTCTGTCCATTTGAACCAAAGATCAATAAGTTCTAGTTCAAATAAACAAACAAACAAATAAGTGCAATTAATTATCCGAGCAGCTTAAAGGAGACGTTCACCAAATAGTGACATGTCCGAGTAACCATAGCGACCCTTTAAACCTTTTCTATCTTGAAAATTGATCATTTTTAAAAGAAATAACATTGTGGGTTTATGTTGGAGAAGCTTGTTTCGCAACTGCCCAGTTGTCCTAGATTTGAGTATATGTATATACTGTGTGGTGTTTCTCCGGATCTGACCGTAAGCTCCTCTGCTCTTAGATCTCTCCATAATGTAGTCAGGATCAGTCTTCAAGTTTTATTACGCAGTTCAATCTACGAAAATTGGCAATATATAGATCGAAAAAAGTATTATAGGCCACAGAAAAATCTTTAAGTAAATCAACGTCTACTTTACTTTACTAAGACAACCTACTATTTACTTAGGCATTAAAAAAACTGCAGCATAAGAATATAATATTGGGAGTAAATATCGATATAATACAAATAATAAATATAAGGATAACTCACCACATTGGTCCGCAAAACACCTCACAGTAAATAAACAACGTAGAGACAATATCTAGTCCGTCAACTACGAAATCTTTAACAATACTGATTAAAAGCCGGCCGCAGTACAGCCTCAAACCAGTTATAATATACAAAGTAGAGAGTACGCGTCTTCTGGAAACTTTTTTCTTCTTGAGACAAACACCGAACACAGGGATGATAAACTAGTCTTTATCGCATCAGGTAGATGCGAAACAAAACTGTCAATGAAATCGTCAAAAAAATACTTTAGAAAAACTGTTATATCTTTCAAATTGTAACTCAGAAAAGGAATAAATGGTACCATTGTTAATAGAACATACCATTCTGTAAATTAGGTCAACAGTCCCTTTAATTTTCAGATTTGTTTCTTTCATTAATCAATGTATTTGTGTTTACAATTTAAATGCATTTATCTCCATTAACTGTCTATCTGTCTAATTAAGGCTTTGCAAATGACATTTTATTTCAAAACATCTGCAGCGCTTACCCTTTATATCTAGGCTTTATATCTTCTTTTCTTTTTCAGTTTGTTAAAACAAATTCAATTTCTCGTATATAACTGTTAACTAACTACAGCGCACAATGTCTGCAACGAAATATTTTTTTTTCTTTTTTTAACTTCTCATCCTAAATCCGTCAAATATGGCGGTACATATTTTGCTCTGTTTGAGAATTGAGGAATACTACGCGAAAAAATAGTATTTTTAACTTTTCCTTGCAAATCTAGACTTGAAGCAGAGAGCTTTAGCTAAGCAATTAGAAAACGAACATTATATGACATTAAAATAACGATATAGAGGATGCAGCAATTTGACAGATACGGTTTAAGGTCTTTCATCCCTGATGGTTTTATTTTGTATCATAATTTCAGCTGTATAGTTTTCTTTACATTAAAACCTAGCTGTAAGTTAATCCCAAAACTAAAAATTTTATATCGCATTGAACAAAAAATCATCTTTATTTCGAATGTGTAAGCTGAAATGACTGTTTGACCACAGCTGATGTCTAAAATGAAAATAATCTTGAAAAAGAAATTAATTAGTCGCATAGTTACAGTCAAGAAAATTTCCGGTTAAATTCTCCGACAAGGCAAGGTTTTATTTGGATTTAAAGGGACTGTAGAAATTATTTTAAGTGAGCTCAATTCAAAAGTGGCATGTTCCACAGTCCATTAAATATGCATATCTTCTTCAAATATTTGACTTTCATGGTGACACAACATGGTTGTAGTGAGAAATTAAGAATATGAAATACTATCCTACAATTTACTTCAGACAAAGGACACTGGACAAAGGACATTGGACAAAGGACACTGGACAAAGGACATTGGAAAAAGGACACTGGACAAAGGATACTGGACAAAGGACACTGGACAAAGGACACTGGACAAATGACACTGGACAAAGGACACTGGACAAAGGACACTGGACAAAGGACATTGGACAAAGGACACTGGACAAAGGATACTGGACAAAGGACACTGGACAAAGGACACTGGACAAAGGACACTGGACAAAGGACACTGGACAAAGGACACTGGACAAAGGACAACGGACAAAGGACATTGGACAAAGGACACAGGACAAAGGACACTGGACAAAGGACACTGGACAAAGGACACTGGACAAAGAACTTAAAGAACAAAGGACACTAAACAAGGGATACTGGACAAAGGATACTGGAAAAAACATTGTTCACTGGAATGATGGTGTTGATAACAAATCTGTTTCTCGTGATGAAATAAAAAAATTGATGTATCCTGTGGCCTTAAAGTTTGAAACAATATTTCAAACAAATGAAGAGTCCAGAGAATTAACATACCTACAGCTTGAAAACATCATTTCCGGTTTTTAAACTAATCTATATCCTGTCCTCCCTCCGGAGATCGAATTTCAAACTAAATACCTTGGACTCAAATTATTCATTTTCAGTTTGACTCACCACTGTTTCGTAGAAAAGCAAATATCTAGGTCAGAAATTGAAATTAAAGTTCGGTAGTTCAATTTGATGTTGAAGTTAAAGTCACAGATAAAGTTGAAGTTGAAGTTGAAGTTGAAATATTTATTGGTCGGTTATAACCCTGAAAAATTGACGTTGAAGTTGAAACTGAAATTAAAATTGAAGTTGAAATTAAAGTTGAAGTTAAAGTTAAAATTGAAATTGAAGTTAAAGTCGAAGTTAAAGTTAAAGTTAAAGTTGAAGTTAAAGTTGAAGTTAAAGTTAAAGTTAAAGTTAAAGTTAAGGTTAAAGTTAAAGTTAAAAGGAAAGTTAAAGTTAAAGTTAAAGTTAAATTTAAAGTTGAAGTTGAAGTTACAGTTAAAGTTGAATTTGAAGTTAAAGTTACAGTTAAAGTTGAAGTTGAAGTTAAAGTAAAAGTTAAGGTTAAAGTTGAGGTTAAAGTTTAATATTTTTTATATCTATTTTTCAGGGCTTTTCAATAATCTATTTTTTTTTAGATCTGTCTGTAGCATAAATAACAAAAAAACTATTAGCTTTTAATACCGACCGGCCTTTCACCCTTTTGTTCCCGACCCTATGCATTTAAAAATCTAAAATCTTTAAAATCACTTTATAAGCCTTAAAAGTCAAAATAATGGGAAGACGGTTGTATTAGAATAAGCAACTCTGAATCTATTTAAATTCAATTTTATAGCAAATATCATAATCAATAAGATTTTCATAAATGAAAATATGTATATACAGTGATGACTAGAAAACTCTGGAATAATAAGACGACTTTCTGACTTGAGTCATGACTTTAAATAGTCATATGACCATTAGACACAGTAATTGTGCAGTGTAAACCGTACATTAAACAAAAACCTTTAACATTTTGATCTATCAATCTATTTATATTTATAAATTTTTTTTAGTAACATTTATTTCTCCAACGATCTGTATTTATAAAATATATATTTCCTTTTTTAACGATTCAATATGTACGGACTTTAAATGAACCTTCAATTAAGTTACACTATTTTATTTTTTTTTAATTAACTCTTTGAAAAAATAAGCCCGGAAATGCCCCTAAACCTTTCCGACGTAATCTTAAATGAAAATCTAACTAACTTAGGACAAGGGGAAAGGATTTTTCAGTCTGCAATTTGAAGTATAATAAGAGGGGGGGGGTATTTGAAGTATAATAAGAGGAACGGGGGGAGGGGGTATTTGTTTACAAATATTTCGAATATCCTATGGTCCGAAGTTCAAAATAAATATCTTAATTTTCTCTCCTATTAGAAATGTACTACTTGGGTCGGAGAATGTGAAAGATCGCAGTAATTTTCTTCGGAATTGTGTCAGTGTGTATCTAGGTATATATAGAGATAGTACATCTTCTCCTTCTTCAGTTCTACACTAGATATCCGTAACACAAGGTCTGGTTTTTTAATCCTTCATTTCTAGATTTTAGATGTTGTCTTTGAAAATAAGACCAAACACTTATCTTCAGCCTTTAACTTCATTCTGAAGAACATAAATCCGCAAGTGTCTTTTATGGTAAAGCCACAATTGGAAAAAATCAATTTTTAGATAGACAATTATGAATTTCTTATTCATCTTGAGCTTTTAAACTAGCTTTAACCGAATAAACTAGCTTTTTCACATGCTTGAGAGTTAAATTAAAATTGGAGGCACTACGAGGTAAAAAAATCTGTATCAGCAATTTTGCATATAGGAATTAAGTCTTTGCCACCAACTCAAGTTTTACAATCCCTATATATTTGCAACTTGATGCGTAAACCTTTGAAATCAGAATTCATAGTTTGAAATATCTTAGGTCTACTACATTGATTTGTAAAGATATTGGGATTGAGTTTTTGGCAAAGACTCAATTAACCGTTTTCTTTTGTCTATTGAAATTTGAAATACAAAATTTTTGATATTTATTTTTCAGAAAATGAAGATAAATGCAGATATTGAGACTGAGTCTAGGGTTTATCAGGTTAGAACTAAAATAAAAAATAATATCATCAGAATCAAGAAAGAATGAGAAGTAGTAAAATTAACACTGAGATATAAGACATGACTCTAAAAGTTAGTCATCAAAGGAATTGAGTCTTTGTCACAAACTATATTTGTTGTAAACCAATGCCTTAGACCTTAGATATTTCAAACTTGAAATCTGAAAAAATGAAAAAATCTAAGTTTGAAATATCAAAGGTTTACACTATCAGGTGGAAAAAATATAGACATTAGAAAATCAGAGTTTATTACAAAGAACCTTTATAAACAATTCCACTTAAAAGTGACGGAAGGCCTTTGATTTTTTCCCACCCACTCACATATATATTTTTTAGCCCTAGGAATATACATTTAAAAAATAAAAACGCTTGTTTCTACCTTAAGTTCAAAAGGAGTTATCGGCAAAATACTAAAAGATTTTTGCGTTGAAGCCGTGCACATTTTGGCTTTCAGTGCTAAGTATGTTTAGATGCACTACTCTGATGCACTCTGTTCTGAGATGATATTCCACTCTAGATCTCCTTGAACTACTTCGAAATATTCATTAATTCCTATTGGTTTTAGATTAAAGGCTTCCAGCTTAATTTTGAGAATAACTGGAAATTCACAAAGAGTCAATTACGAAATAAATTAAATAAAGAAGTTGCTAATATTTACAAAAAAATAGCCAGGAATTGGAGAGGTCGCTGAATTGCCTATCATTGGCTCGAATCTTGAATCACCGATTTCTATTTCTATTTTTATATCAAGGCTCCTGGATCTCCGTCTGTGAATCCGTCCCGTGTATCCTGGAATATAACAGTAAACCTAGATAATGAAACTATTACAGCTGTACCAGCCAGAGGAAGGTTAGTAAGCAAATGTAAAGGAATTGAGTCTGTGCCACAAACTCGGATTTTCTAAACTTTATATCTTTGCAACTTGATGGCACTGACCCCATATATTCGAAACTATTAATTCTGTTAGATCAAATAATCAAAGTTTGAAATGCAAAAGGTTGCAAATATATAGGGATTCCAAAACTTGAACTTGTGGCAAAAACTGAATGCCTTTTACCTAATTTTGAAATCTTATATGTTTTTAATTATAACTCATCTTATTAAAATTTTTAGAATTTCTAGTATGTAAAAACTCGAGGAGCTACGTGGTCACAAAGTTTTACCAGCTTAAAACGCATTATTTGCCACAAACTCTGGTTTTCACATCCTTATATCTTTGCAACCCAATGTTAAAGATGCCTTACTTGTGCGTAAAATTTAATTCAGAGGAGATTCGAGATCACAAAGCTGTACCAATTAAGTCGCTAAACTTTACCCTTCTATTTTACAGCATATTTATTATCTTTAGTTTTATTAATTTTTCTTTCTTGCAGATCTAGCGTTGTTGTGATTGAGGGGAAGAAGGAATTCATCTGGGACAAAATGGACAAATCAAGAAAAGTGAGTGACAAAATAGACAATTTATATTTAAACCTCGTATTTAGAGTGCATTACCGGGAATATTTGTAAGTTGAGAGTTGATTTTAAAGTTTCAACATTTATCATCAATATCTACGATTTATAAACAAAATTCAAAGTATTGTCTTATTTTAATACTGCCATCATTGATTTACTATTCACCCCTTCATCTACGGTAATTTAATAAGATTTTTGTTTTCACTTCAAGTCTGTAAAAGCACGAATCATTAAGATTACCGAATTTCTGATAGCATGCACTCTTAAAAGTTTTCATATATATATTTACAAGCAGTCTTTGCAACCCGATGTCGTAGACCTTTGATATTTTAAACTGTGAATTCCACTAAATCAAAAAGTCTACGTTTGAAATATAAAATGTTTACACCAACAATAATATTGGTATTCGAACATTTGAGTTTGTAAATTTATGGATAAACGAAGTACCGATATTAAAAATACGATCAAAATATTTCAATAAACGAAGTACCGATATTTAAAATACGATCAAAATATTCCAATAAACGAAGTACCGATATTAAAAATACGTTAAAAATATTTCAATAAACGAAGTACCGATATTAAAAATACGATCAAAATATTTCAATAAACGAAGTACCGATATTAAAAATACGATCAAAATATTTCAAATCATAAATAAAAAAAATATTTTCATAGGAGAAATATATCGTTTAAAGGATTGTTTTTTCAAAAATTTAAAATATCCCAATTTTTGTACTTTGGAATACTATTTTACTACACAAACATGTACCTCAGACCCAGATATTTCACATCTAAAGTATTATTGGGTACTCCACATCAAACTAAAGTAAATTGCACGAAGGCTGAGATCTTTTATGTTTCCAATCATAACTCCCATTGCTGCGGCTAGGACAGACTTGGAAGTTGCCGCTTGGTAAATTGCAAATTTGGGAAGTTAACCCTTGGAAAAATACCTTTGGGAAGTTGCCACTTGGGAAAATGTCTTTGGAAAAGTATCTAACATCATTTCCAAGAGGGTAAGCTATCCCCTTAAAAAATGAAATTTGCATAAGGAGAGTTCTCTATTGAATAGTTTATGTAAACTCTGAAACTAATGACCTAAGTTGACACCTAAGCGCGGCCAAATTATCTTAAGCATCATAAATCTAAACAAGAATACGAGGGGATAGCTAGGAGTAAAACAAGAATTCGAGGGGACAACTAGGAGTAAAACAATAATACGAGGGGACAACTAGGAGTAAAACAAGAATATGAGGGGACAGCAAGGAGTAAAACAAGAATACGAGGGGACAGCTAGACGTAAAACAAGAATATGAGGGAACAGCTAGGAGTAAAACAAGAATATGAGGGGACAGCTAGGAGTAAAACAAGAATACAAGGGGACAGCTAGGAGTAAAACAAGAAGACGAGGGGACAGCTTGGAGTAAAACATGAATACAAGGGGACAGCTAGGAGTAAAACAAGAATACGAGGGTACAGCAAGGAGTAAAACAAGAATACAAGGGGACTGCTAGGAGTAAAACAAAAATACGAGGGGACAGCTAGGAGTAAAACAAGAATACAAGGGGACAGCTAGGAGTAAAAAAAAAATACGAGGGGACAGCTAGCAGTAAACAAGAATACGAGGGGTGCAACTAGGAGTAAAACAAGAATATTTGAGGACAACTAGGAGTAAAACAAGAATACGAGAAGACAGTTAGGAGTAAAACAAGAATACGAGAGGACAACTAGGAGTAAAAAAAAGAATTTTATTTTTATGATTTTTATTAAATTTTTTTTCTATTTAGGTTTCAAGAGAGGATAACTTCGTAATTTTCAGGTTATTATGAAATTTAAAATACAGAAAAGATAATATTAATTCCAATGTTTTAGCTTGACGATTAACTATCTAAATTTAAGGAAGTTTCCTTATTTCTGAATCTTTAGAATGAATTCTTATTGTTGAAATATTTTAGAATAGTTTCATTTTTTTAAGTTCTAAATTTTTTCCAAAATATTTTTTTTGTTTCAGGAAAATTTCTTATTTTAAAATATTTTTTGATCCAAATAATTTTCCATTATTCCAACTATTTTTTTGAATTAGAAAAATTTAAATCAAAATTAATTATTGAAATAAAATAGATAAAGGAATTATGTTTTTGCATTAAAATTAAATTTGTTAATCCCTTTATCTTTGCAACCCAATATTGTAAACCTTAGATATTTCAAACTATGAATTCCGTTGGATCAAATTAGTCAAATTTTGAAATATCAAAGGTGTACCATCAGGTTGCAAAGATATACAGATTAGACCATTTTAGTTTTGTGGCAAAGACTTAATTCATTATCAGAATAATTTTCTCTAAATTCTGTAAATTTAAAGTTAAACCAATTTTCTGATTGTTTAGAGGGTTGAATTCCTCTGAGCCTGGTAAAAGAGTAATGCTTGGAGATGAGGATCTTGCAAAGCTTGTAGAACTTGGATATTAAATTCAACAAAATTATCAAAATCTTTCTTTTTAAAATTCAAACATTGAAAAATAATATCAATTTAATTGTTGATAAACCTCTTTTGAGATATAAATTGCATTGTCAAAAATCATTAAACACGTTTCAATTTTCAGAAGTATATTTACTTTTAAACTTGAAACTATAAATTTAGAATGTAAACAAAGTAAATTATACTTGCTGCCTGTATTTATTTATTATTTAAAGAATATATTTTGTATGAAATATTTATTCTAATTTTGTTACTCTTTAATCATAAGGTGAACAAAGGAGTTGAGCCCTTGCCACAAACTTAAATTTTTTAATCCCTATATCTTTACATCTCAGGGGCGTAAACCTTCGATATTTCAAAGTTCGGAACTTTTTTACATTAAATATTTACAATAACCTAAGTCTTAGGAATTCCGAAAGATAAAAATATTTTTCTTTAAACTAACCATAGAAGAATACAATTTCTACAATAACTCTTTTGGTTTTATTATTCCTGTGATAATGATATTTGTCAATCTTTCTTTTCATTCTGCAGGGGGGGCGCCCCCCTCTCAAGTGCTAGAGGAGGGCGCGCAACGGGCCGCCCCCCCCTAGTTGCGCCTCTGTTTAAAATGGTTTGAGCAAATACAACTTGAGGGATAAATGGTGGAGTCTCCCAATCTTAAAAGGTCTAGCCATGCACAATGTTTTGGTCTTTTGAAAAAATTCACATTTTTACAAGAAAAATTGCATGTGCACTTTTTGACGATGCAAAATTTGGTCATACTTTTATTAACATAAACAAACAACTGAACTAGAATGTACTGCAGTATAAAATCCTGTGTTTACAATCCATATTAAATGTCTATCTAATTATCAATACTAATTTTCAATTATCTACATTTTACCACCCCAAAGAAATACGATTACACTCTATGAAACAAGTGTACAGTGTTAGTTACGTAAACATATCGTTATGTACACAACCGACCGACCGACATCTGATTAAGCTTTACCTCTTCGTTGTATTACTCTATGGTTGCAAACATTTAACGTTAATATAAATTTTTTTAATGGTTTTTAAACTTGATTTTTGATTTAGTTTTTTGGCCTGTCAGGAAAAGTTTTTCAGCTTGATTGCAAAATTTGAGATATAAAACTTATTGACTATGTTCACAATTGATCTCAGGTGGGGGGTTGGCTGATTAAGTTTTTAAAAAAACTCTAACCATATTTATAGACTATCCTGCATTGTGAAAATATTTTGAGATCAATAAACTCGTTTGTGGAGTATACCATGACTGGCAGATTATATATAAATTGTTAGGGTTCAGTGAAGTCTGTGGGGTGCAGTAATTCAAAGTACGATTGAGAATATATCTTTACACATGGTGGTGGTTTATTACTAACAGATAAAAACACAGGTCTGCCGCATTAGTAATTGTAAATTTGCATTACAGTCCAAACTAGGTTGGCCCAGCTCGGAAATTCAAATGTTTACTAGTTGCAAGTGGTACAGTATTATTAATCCAACCTTAAACATACTTAAACTAGCCATCTATAGGTATTAATCCAGTAAATTATTATTGGGTAAAAAAGTAGACTAAACAAGTTAGAAATTTTCAGAAATATGTAGAGTGTATCAATAAACTAGAGTTTATTAAGTTTTTCTTCTTTTAATACTGATGATTGTACCTCTTATACAAAAAAAAACACTTTTAATATGAATATATATGTACGTATACATATGTAAAGAATGAACCTTTAAAGACGACTGCACGTTGGTGAATTATTTTTGATTCCTCTAATCGTAAAAACATAAAATTTAATTTGCGTTCAATTTACTTTATAATTGCTACCAAATTGATTATATTTATATTAGCTGACCTACATAAATAATCATCAGGGGTTGACCAGCCAGCTGGCCCTAGGACTAAGAATTGGCGGGATCTGTCCAATCTGGATCTGTCCAAAGGAATAGAAACTGCTTGGACGGATTGGAGCTGTGAGAAAACAACATGCTGCTGAAGGAGATTTGTTACCAGAAGAAATATGTTGCCGGAGGAGATATGTTGCCTGAGGAGATACCATGTTGAAGGTATCTAGCCAAGGAGTATTCAGCCAAAGGAGAATCCAGCCAAAGGAGAAACCCATCACTGAGTGCCAAATCTGTGACTCTAGACTTTAGTTATTTATTCCTTTATTTCTCTTTAATATAGATGTTAAACTACTTTGTTCTATTATTGGTGTGTGACTTGAAGACTACTAGAATATTGTTACCCCCCCCTAGACGAACTGATATAATATGAATTATAATTATATTAGTTATTAAAAAAAAATTCAACGTTAAAAGAGACAATTCAATATTAAAGAGACAATTCAACATTAAAGAGACAATATTCAACGTTAAAGAGACAATTCAACACTAAAGAGACAATTCAACATTAAAGAGACAATTCAACACTAAAGAAAAAATTCAACATTAAAGAGACAATTCAATATTAAAGAGACAATTCAACATTAAAGAGACAATTCAACATTAAAGAGACAATTCAACGTTAAAGAGACAATTCAACATTAAAGAGACAATTCAACGTTAAAGAGACAATTCAACATTAAAAAGAGACAATTCAACATTAAATGACATTATTATTCATTATTAGAAATTATAATCTGAAAAAGAATATTCATCATTAAAGAGAATTCAACATTAAATTGACATATAGACATACTGTTAGATATACAGAAAATTAAATTTAAAAAAATTGTAAAAAAGTGGCATTAAAAAAAAATTTAAATTAAAATTTTTTTATTTTGTTCTAAAATTTCGAACTTTATCTTGTCGAATAGAGACCAGGTAAATAAAATTGCAATGATTTGCCAAATATATAATTTGCAATATGGTTTGAAAATAACAATGCTTGCGGTTTATATTTTTATACAGTGAAACCCTTAATAACGAATAAATCGGAAGAATTTATCAAATGTCGTCTTGACAATTTTTCAATGAGTTTTATACTATATTACGTAAATTTCAGTATTTGCGAAAATAAATAAATAGCCATGAATATGCGGGAACAGCTTTAAAGAGTTCCATATAATCATTTAATTAAAAAACTAATAACCTGCCACATTTTTATTATCAGAAAGTGAAGAATACGACATTTGATGAATTCTTTCGATGTATTCGTTATTAAGGGTTTCACTGTACGTACACAGCACAATCCTCGTACATTTACAAAACTTTCAGAAATTTCGTAAAATGTGATATATAGAAAGGAAAAAGCATAATAAACTAAAAGCAATTGAGTCTTTGCAGTGTTAGGCGATTATATCAATACACTGAAGACGACTGTTCAATAATAATGATTTGATCCCTGCAAGCATTTTTCAAATAACAAGTTTACAAGTAAACAAAGAGAAACTAGGTTAATTGACAACTTCTCTTTGTTTAAATGTGAATGTGTATCTGAGGTTTGAAAGATTGCTAGAAGGTTGAAATAAAAATGGAAAGTCGTCTTAATTTTATTGACATTTACGATCGACTGCTGTCCGATGTACTCAATATTATTCCTTTGTAAATCTTCTGTACTAGTCTGTAGTTTAGTTTGTAGTCAGATTTATTTATCTTGAGGCCGAATTTAAAGAATTTGAGACGCGGTTTAATTATTCAAATTTTGGTGGTTCCATTTAATTTTGTATTGAATTTTTCAAGATTTAAGCCGGCGCTCAATTAAAACTGGTTTTTGGGGAATTGGAGACGCGGCTTAAATTCATTAAATTCGGACACTGGAGAGGGCTAGTAAACGTAATTTAAATGAACCTCCGATCCCGATTTACAATGCTGTCCTATAAATATAAAGCTTCAACTGATCAAATATGAATTATTCATATGTGAAAATGTTCAAACATGAATTCAAAATATTCAAAATGTTGAAACCTTACCTATGGTTTCTCTGAACAAAGTGACTTGCACATTTTTACTATTAGAAAATCATAGAGATATAACAAGAATAAATCAGTGACGTTATCTTTAACATATTGTCCAATTTAAGGGCACCGTAGTGAATCTCTTTAACTTACCACAGGAAATCACCCCTAAATATAAACCCTTTAAATGTTATCTGTGTTACTTTGTTACAACTGAATAAGAGATTTTAAATATCAATAATACACAATACAGCTTTTGCTCAGAGTGTCTTATTAAAGTTATAAATATTAAACTTAGAAATATTAAAGTTAGAAATATTAAAGTTAGACATATTAAAGCAACCTGTTTATAATTTCTGAGCTTTCAAAGCTCGAGCAAACAGACGGAAAATATCAGCCTGATTTTTTTGTGGCGCACAGTTTTTACAAATTTAAACATTATAACACTGAAAGCTAAATCTAATTGGTCAACCCATTCAACATACAAAAAAACATCCCAATTTGGTGTTTACATCTAAGTAGGTTCAAAATAAGGTATTTATTGTAAACTTTATGAATTTAAGGAATTCATTTAATTTATTATTTGCTTTATCGGACATTCAAGCAGAGATTGCTAGTTTTATAGATATAAAGATACGTGTCTCAGTTTTATCTGGGTGTCTGTTTGGATGTTTGTTTGTTTGTTTGTGTCCAATAAACGTCAAAACGGATGAACCGGTAGGGCCCAATTTTTTTGGGGGGACCTCGGGTGACCCCAGGGAAGGTTAATGGATGATCGAATTTTCAAAAATTTGCATACAAAAAAATTAAATTTTTGAAATTTTTTTATAAAATCCGCAAATTTTTGTTTTTGTTTTACAATGTATTGAAAGAGAAAATGTTAACAAATGAAATAGAAGATGGGCTCGAAGCGCCCATAAAGCCTAATACAATAAAATGTTGAAATACATTAAAGTAATACAATATAAACCATTTGAAAAATATATTTATTAACTTTTCTTTTTAACATTTATCAAATAAATGACAAAGTTATGTTTTGAACCCTTTTTTAAAGTAAATTCATTTTATTCATTTTTTACATTTTCCTTGATTATTATCTATTGCCATATTCCTCCCAGTTTTTAACGATGCCAATTTACAAGCTGAACAAGTGTAGAAAAGCAATTTAAAACATAATTTTTAACAAAAATTCATTTTTATCCCATTAACTGCAGTAGAATTCAGCCACATTAGTTTCACTTGAAGGGAATAATTCATTTGATGTACTATCCCCACCGTGATTTATAGGTTGCAAGCTATCAAACAAAAATTGATGAGTATCTTGCCAATTACTTCTTAAAAACCAAAGCTATTGTGCTAAAATGTCCATGTAAAGGCCCACAGAAAAGCAAAAGTGAAATAGAGCGATAAAAGAAAAGCCAAAGGCATTGCGACACTTCAAAGTTGATCAGCTGTCTTAAAAATTGATGAGACTTTTTATAAACAGGCTGAATTTATGTGGATCACGTTTTGTCTTCTAAAAAAATGAGTATTGTACAGTGTACAGCTTTCTCTAAAGGTCGGTCCGGCATTTCAAATGAACCGTACAGTACAGCAGTGCCAAATAAACAAACGAAAAATGTATGCATGCAATTCATACATTATCTCATAGTTGGACGGTTTTAAAAATAAAGTTAAATTCCTGATTTTTTTCAGAAATATATATTAAAGATTTTATGTATGTTGAGAAAAGAAAGAAGGGTGGGGGGTGCATG